>NW_015175382.1:517273-598473 GCF_001447785.1 Gekko japonicus | reverse complement strand
AGAGAGGTAGGGGGAGACAGGAGGAAGCAAAGGCATGAGGAATAGGATAATCATCCCGTAAGTTTCTTGCGGGTCTCCACTTGTTATACTTCTATTTTCCAGTTAACTTCATTGCAGTTAGAACTGAAAAATGTTGCCAAGGGAGTTAAAGTTACTGCCGTATATGATGGACCCCTGGCACTTCCCCACTATCAGGCAGGTTTTCCTGCCAAAATTTTGTTCCCAACTGTGAGTGAGCAGCCACAAGTAGCATGGATTTAGTTAGGGTTTTAACAGTCTGTCTGTCCCATCCCATCATGAAGATCTCATTGTCTTTTAGCCCAGCCCAGGAACTTGATGGGATAAGCAGGGGCCCTCTTGTTTTTCCCTTTCAAAAGGCACTTGAGAAGGTTTAACATTCAAACAGGAATAATGATTTTATTTAACAGGCAGGTGTAGTCAGAGGTTGGAAATGCTGAGGTAAAAAATGTTATTAATGCAGATTATACTTCTTTTAACAATCAAAATAGTGTTTTTGAGGCTTATTTTCATATATTTGTGGATCTTAATAGTGAGAGGCATTTAACTGAGTACTTTAGTTACAGTTACAATGTTTCTTCATATAGTTTCCTGGAGATGGTCTCTTTATTTGTGTACCTAAACTCTCCTCCTTTTGGAAACCACAGTTTCTTTCTATGTCCTGAGGTGTCTAAATCCAATTCTCTTCACAACAGAACAGGGGTCTCCTCAGAGCAAACCCTCCTGTGTAATTGGGCAGGAATTCTTATTTTCCTCAGAAGATATAACCCTTTTCTTTTGGCCTGAATGGAGGTTTCAACATACTAACCAATCACCTTCACCAAAATCTCAATCCCAGTTCTGGTGTCTGTGTAAAATGGACTTCAGTTTAGGCTGACTCTTAGAGTTTCAGTTCTGATACTGAATTCTTCCTCAGAATTGATAGAAAATAGTTAAGGCAAGGAGTAATTTCCCTTCACTCCAAAGGTGAACCTGTTTGACTGACTCTGTCAGACTCAATGACTCCAACCGACTCAATCAGAAGCCGACGGTCTGACTTCCCAAAGACCAGCTGGCCAAAAGACTCCAAAAAGACCAAGCCCTTAGCACTCAGCTAATCGTATAGTTCTCCTCAGCTGGCACTGGCCAGTCTGAGAGTGGGGGGAAGGGAGCAGCCTGTCACTTAAGCTCTCCATTCCAATGAAGACTTAACTCTTCCCCTTTCAGCTCTCTGAAATTTCTGGACTAAGAAACCTGTTATTAAGTACAGTCCATCACACCATAAAATCAGCAAAAATGTCTTGTGGCACCTTATGGTCTAGCAGGGTTCTTGTGATATAAGCTTTCATGAGGTAGAACCCATTTTGTCAGATGCATAAAGTGATCACTTCAATTGGTTTATTAACACTGAAACATAATATTTGTGTATTAGGACTCTTATGGGGGCTGGTTTTGGTTTCTGTAATTGGATTTCTTACTCTTTGTATTTTTTCCCCTCATGCAAAATATAAAGCTACCCTGGGGGTTCTATTTAGGAAGGGGTTGCAAGAGCATGCTGCAGGCACTGACAGAGCTTTGTGAAATGTGAAAGATAGGCTTCCCTGTCTGGGAGGGGTGAGGCCAGTGCCAGTCACATGTGCTTGCTCTGTTCAAGACAAGGAGGAGGGAAGGAATGGAAGGGACTTGGGAGAGCTTGCTTGCCTGGGCTATCTGCCCCAGCCGCCCCCCCCACTCACACTCTCCCTCTGATTAAAGTGCAGCACATACCACTACTGACCTGATCCTTGAGCTGGGGAAGGATGTGCAGCTGGTTGTTGACTATGGGCTACTGGCTCTGGAGTCCTGGAGTCTGTACTCTGAATAGTGGCACCAGGGACCTAGAAGGGGCAGGGCTTGTCAGTCCAACCCCTGCACAGTCTTATCAGGGCTGGCCTTAAGGCAACTGGAGCAATTTGGCCAAATTGGGCCCTGCAGGCTGCTCCTAAGGGGCCCCCCGCACCAGGGCAATCTAGTTGGATGTTATTTATATCTCTAAGATTCTTAAGACTTTGGCTATGAACTGGGGCCCCACAAACATTTTTCCCATTGGGCCCCAGAGTTTCAAATTGAACCCCACTGGCTGGCCCTGAGTCTCATAGTTGCTGGGCCCGAGTTGCCCTGCCTTCGCATGAAGTCTTGGGTTAGCAATTTTGGGAGAAGGGAGACTGCCCACTGATGGGGGCAGGGCTATGGAGGCCCCCTAGATTTAGAGGCCCTAGGCTTCAGCCTACTTAGCCTATACATAAATCCAGCACTGCTGGAAATGTATCCTTTCACAAACCATCACAAACCTCTTGAAATTTTGTGGAACGTTCATGCCGGTTGACCTGCTATTAACTTCAGTTCGTGGACCACAAAGCAGCAAGAATTTTTCACAAACTTTAGTCTGTGAGCCAGTTTGTGCCCATCCCTATGTGGGACTGGCCAAGGCTTCTCAGCAAGATTTCATAGCACAGGGGGAACTCAAACTTAGGTCTCCCAGATCCTCATGAATCCTATAATCACTACACCATGCTGGTCTTCTGTCTCTGAAAAATGTTTTGTACATTTCTTTCCTATTGTATTCAAGATAGCTTTTTGTTTATAATATATATCATAATTTAGATGATAGGCCATAATTTATAATGTATGCAAAAATTTTAATTCTGTGGAGCTATGATGTTCTGGAAAAAATGGCCATGCTTTGTATTATTTAAATCTGTAATATTTTGAAATAAAGAATGTTTTAATATAGATTTAGCTTAAAAAAAGAGCTTGGAAATCTGAGCTTTAAAAAAAATTATATTCATTTTTAAAGGGATGAGGCCAGGGTACTGAGAAACAGGAAATTAAAACAGCCCCAAGCCAGGTTTTAGGAACATAGCTGCTGTCATAGTGAGATTTTCTTTTCAGCATGTACTGCTTGTAGGTGATGAAAACACCAAAGCTTTCATGCTGCTATCTAGACATAGTTAAAAAAAACAACCCAACAACACCCTGCAATCAATACTTTACAATGTGTCATTATCAGGTAACACATAATTCACAGCAGGTAATTAGCAGGTGATAATGAGCATCAAGTCCAATATCTCAAATCGTCCTGGGAAAGTGACACCTCTGAAAGAAGTGGCAGAGGTTCCGAGGTAGAGGAAATAGAGAGTAATGTAGTGCTATAAATATGGCAAGCTTTCTTTTTTAAAAATCCTACAGAGCTCTTTGCAGCAATTGGTAGATGGGGAATTACAGTTCAGCTTTTGGTCAGCTCTATCATTTGAGCAAAAGGTCACCAGATATGATATTCACTTACTCCTATGCAGGATTCATAAGCTATTGTAAAGCCAAAGGGGTTATTGAAGAGGTTTTACAGGTATCAAGAAATAGGGAGGGATGTACATTTGGAAGCTGCTCAGAATCAAAGCCACGGATGCTTTGTTTATTAACCCTGGATGGGTAACAAACCAAAATGATATTTTCTTTAATGTTTGGACCTCAACTGGCTGGACCATTTTTGGCCACTTTTCTGGCAGTGTTGCAGACAGGGGTACGAACCATTTGCTGGCATTTGGCAGGCAACCTTCCACTGAAGCACCCCCATTCTCTGTTAGTGCTCAAATGAGCAGCAGGAGAAAATGGAGGGGGGAGGGCATCACTGATGGATCAATGTCACTTCTGGCTAAAACCTGGAAGTGACATCACTGACACTCTAGAATTTTGACAATCTCTAGAATTGTACCATAGAGACTGGTGAAATCCTAGAGCATTGATTTACTACTGGGTTTTAGCCAGAAGTGATGTCAACTTGTCAACAATGTCTTTTTTCATTCCACGTCCTCCTCCCCAAAGTCTCCTGTGGGTTTGAGGCATATGCCTGGCAACCCTAGCTGGAGATCTGTGCCTGTACTCTGTCTGCGGTTTCCGTTTCTCTACATTGTATTTAAGTTTCTGTCTCCAAGGGAGCGGTGGCGCAGGCAATACAATGCCTGCTGTTAACATCTGGGGCAAACAGTATGGCTGTTCGATCCCCCACCACAGCCGGGTTGAGCCCCCGGCCCTCGTCCCAGCTCCCGCCCACCCAGCGGCTCTACTTAACAACAGAGAAATGGGTACCTGCCCTAGGTGGCAGGGGGCACCCTCCTCCTGGCCTTACGCTGGGAATGGCAATCGGTGATGCAGACTGAATCGGCGGCAGTAACAGCGGCAGAGAGAAATGGCGGCGGCGGAGAACCGACAGAGGCGACCCAGGACAGCGATGATTGGACCGAGCGGAGAGGCGGAGAGGCGGAGCTGAAGGCGGAGACGAAATCGGAGCCGGAGTGACGCAAGAACGCGGGCGCAGCACGGCAGGAGCCGTCTGGACGTTGGCCGAGGCTGCACTCGAGGGAATGATGCGCCGCTCCGAAAAAAAAAAGAGGAATAACAACTCGCTCGAGTCTAAAGACTGCCGGGTCGCTGGAAAAACATGAATGGAAGCTGCCGATTGAAGGAAGACTGTCCCAGATAAAAAGGGTGCTGGTAGGTCGTCCCCCCCCCTCACGACACTGTGGCCCAAGTTAGGATTCCTGGCTACTATAAGGTAGCACTCTGTGAACCGCTATGAGACCCGCTAGGGGTTACGAGCGGTATATAAGTCACATGTAAATAAATAAATAAAATAAATGGCACAGCAAAGGGAAGCTGAAGAGCAATGAGGGGAAAGAGTGACTCAGTACCTATGCTTCTAAAAGACACAAACCCTATGTAGGTGTTCCATCCACATGTTCACTCACTGCACAGTGAGGGAAAGTGGGCATGAGTGTGCTGGCTCCACCCTTTGCCTCAGAGTGAATGCATGGAGGAAAGCATGCATGAACATCCTCTCCCCATGATTAGGAAAGTTCCAAAACAAGTGCTGCTGATCACAGGGAGGGGGACATACACGCAGGCACTTCCGCCATGCATGAACCTCATGCAACCTCCACTTGGCAATCACGTGGAGGTAGGGGGCAGGGCTACAGGTCTATGCCCACTCTTTCTGTGTGTACAGTGAGCAAACACATAGACTGGACTTCTGCATAGGGCTACATTGTCCAGCCAGAACACTTAGCCCATTGTTATACTGGTGACTCAGTGGTAAGCAGATGTTTACTGAAATGGATATAATTAGGGGGAAAGAACTCCATGATGCAGGGATTAGACACACTGGAAACATTTGGTTTTTTAACAGACCGCTTTGCAATTTTCTATCCTATAAACAATTCATTGTGCTCTAAAGCTTTGCTTACACATCAACTGAAAATAGCTTAATGCTAAAAATGATGGGCATAAAAAAGGAGTATTTTAGAAGGAGTCACCTAAATGTCCTGTTAAATAGCTATCTCAACAGGGACCCACCTGAATTCTACCTATAAAACTTTATATGTTGGTTAGTTAGCATATTGGCTGTTTTTCTCCCTAATGTGATCTAAAGCTCTTGACAAAATAAAAATACAATCAGATAAAATAAAAATACAATTTAAGTATACGAAAAGACATTACGAGTACAAACTGTATCCAGGGGCCAGTTTTGAATCCAATGGGCCGGTTGTCCAGGTCATAGGGCATGAGCCACAGGCTAAGAGCAAAGGACGAAGAGCCCTCAAACTCTTGACCTTTATCTTATACTTCCTAACCAGGCTGAAGCTACATACCTTACAGGAAAAACAAAGGCAGAGCTAAGGGGGCAACTACAAATTGCCTTTCTTCACTTGTTTATACTTTTTTTTCTTGTCCTCAGCACAGCTCCACAGCAAGTGCAGGAAACAACTTGCCAAAAAAAAAAGGAAAGAAAAGAAAAGAAAAAGAAAAGAGGAGAGAGCAAACAGGTTCAAAACAGCATTGTGGAGGGAAAGGAAGGGCTTCTGCCTCTCCCCAAGCAGTTTTTCCATGCAAAATAATGCACAGGGGGAGGGTTTGTTTGTTTGTTTTGCCAATTTTGCTGCTTCATTTGGCATATCTGTCCCATGTGGAATTGCAAAATACCTCCTGGCTGTGTGGTTTTTGCATGGAAAAACGTCTTTGGGGAGGCAACAACCTTTCCCCCCCTGATAGTGCTGTTTTGAGCCCTTTTGGGTGCTCTCTCTCTCTCTCTCTCTCTCTCGCTCTCTCTCTCTCTCTCTCTCTCTCTCTCTCTCTCTCTCTCTCTCTCTCTCTCTCTCTCTCATACACACAAGCAGTGTGGCTACAGGGAGCACAGGAAAACAAGTGTGAACAAGTGAAGAAATGTAACATCTAGTTCACTCCTGGTTCAACTGGCAGCAATATTCCTCCCAATCTGCTCTCCTTGCAGATTTAATATTAAGGAGCTGAAGACCCCAAATGTATATATTTTTGATTCCTTAGGGTCAGGGTCAATGCTCCCTCTAAGCTGTGGAGTCTTGTGAGCAAAAATTCTACTTTGTGAGCTACTGGCATTAAAGTTGTGAGCCAGCGATTTGGCTACTGCATCAATTAGTTTGTCTGCAGCACTCCTTCCTGAGCTAAGACAAAAATGTGTGCGCCAGAGTCTAAAAAACTGTGAGCTAGCTCACACTAACTCAGCTTAGAGGGAACACTGGTCAGGGTCAGGGAGGGAAGGCAGTATGGTATTCTCAATCTCATCAAATCTCTGAAGCTAAGCAGAGACAATACTTGGATGGGAGACCACCAGGGAAAACTTTGGCTGTGGTAAGATGTGCAATTTGATGTGGTCGGGAAGTGCTCCTATTTCATCCATTGGTATTTAGCACGAAGTTGCTCAAACACACATCCCATTTCGCTGTGGGCTCAGCCCTTTGCTGTGCAATCAGATGTGTGGATAGGCGGGTTTGTTTGGATTTTTTGCCTGATTTTGCACATGCACAAATGACGGTGCAGTTTTTTGCACATGCACTTTACAACTTCTGGGAATTGAGTCACCTCTGTCACAGCTGGGGACAATTATGTGGTTATGTGCATATCACTGTAGGGGGAAATGTCGCCGAGTCGGGATGGAATGAGTGTGCACTTGAGCGATCAGACTAGGAAAAATCCATCCGTGGCCCATTTGCAAGTGTTAGGACTGGACTTTCTCCAGTGTCTTTTAACTCCATTTCTGTGGCAGGGCAGCACGGGTTGCCAATGATGGCAGGACCTTTCCCAGATTTATTTATTTATTTATTATTCAACGTATACCCCCGCCCTCCCCACATTCGCAGGCTCAGGGTGGCTTACATTTATTAAAACATTTTACAAATATAAAAATAGCAATTAAAATCCAATAAAATCCTCAAAGAGCAATTCAGTATCAGTAATAGTAATAATATGTTGCAGTCTGATCATGCACTTTAGATCCATCAGGCATTCGCAGCTAAGTCAGATCTAAAGGCACATCTGACTGCAGCCTCTGTGGAGGAAGGCAATGGCAAACCACCTCTGCTTCTCACTTACCTTGAAGACCCTTGCTGGGGTCACCATAAGTCTGCTGTGACTTGACAGCACTTTACACACACACACACAAACACACACACACACACACGGGTTAGGCTCACACACAAAATAGGGACATCAAGCCATTTCAGAAACCTTGATGGTGTTAGGAGGAAGACAAGAGCTTGTCAAAAGAAGGAATCAGCCTGTGAAGTGAGGAAAGTTTTATTATTATTATTATTTTCTCCTAAAACACCCAGTTTCAAAAAATGAAAGATGCTGTCAAGACTGGCAACAGCAGCTTTTAATACAACAGTGAAGACAACTGAAGATCTGAAAGGACAAAATACCTTGAAAACACATTTTAAGATCTGTCCTTGGTTAAACTCACATGGCTATAAACTATATCATATTTGGTCCTGTGTTTCTTGATTTGTAGGCACAACTTACCATTTTCTATAAAAGAAGTATATGAGACATACACTAAATCATGTACACACTGGTGCCACTGGCCACAAACAGAGGGCAGTCCTTTATTTCCAAGTAAGTATATTACACTTATCACCAAGAACATCAGTTGCACTGTCTTTCTCCCCCACCCCCCAGCAATTCAGTGCTGAATTACAGCAATTGTTACTTTACAGGGCATTGTATAAGGCCAGTCTCAATCTTTTCTTTGTAAATTATACTTAACAGTTACTGGTAGGTGAATAAAAGGAACTGTTTGGGAATAAACAGGTATTTTATGATCACTTGTTTATCCCATCAGTAAAATGTTCCACTTACAAGCTTTTTCTGCTCTTCTTCTTCCAATCCCACTACAAACTTCCCTGCCAGCATAATGTGACAAATATACAACACAAGGCCATTGCGTCTGTGGAAAATAAATGTATGGCTAGTCTCTAATATGTTTTCACATCAAGTACATATGTATCCAGCACTACAGAGGGCTTAACTTAACTTAACTTAACTTAACTTAACTTAACTTAACTTAACTTAACTACAGAGGATGCTTTGGAATTTTGCAACTCCACAGTTGGCCTTATTTTATTTTATCTCAAGGGTGCCCACTCCTGACTTTGTTTATAATGTGCCAGCCAACCATGGGAAGCTTGTTGACTTCTGCATCTCAGTTGTGAACCACTGCCACAATGACGCCCCCTTCTTCTGTTACCCAAGCAGCTGTTTTGGTGGCTGGGTGGAACAAAGGGCTCCTTGGGTGAATTTTCATTTGCATTCCATTTTCTCTTCTTTTACACAATTTTAAAAACTTGTTTCTGCATTGCTTTAATCAATCAATCAATCAATCAATCATAGTTTTATCTCTCCTTTGTTCCAAGGCACCCCAAATACACAGTTCTTTCCTCCTCATGTTTTCCTCACAACAACCCTGTGAGGTCAGTTAATCTGAGAGATAGTGCCTGGCCCAAGGTCACCTATTGAGTTCCATGGCATGAGTTCCACATCACTCTCATCCCAGTTGGATATTCTAACCACTGAACAAAATGTCTTTCAACTATATAGATGTTGTAAGAAACAAACAAATCAGCAACAGGTTGGAGCTATTTGGATCCAGCATTTGCTCACTTCTGGTCCAGTGATCAATGCCAGGGATTGGTTTATGAAGCTGCCACATCTATTGACCTTGCACGTATATGAAGTACATAACCATGTGTTCTTGTGCCTCCCCCCCCAAGAGAAGAAAGTGATATTTTCCTGCATATTTAAGTAGAACCGTCTCTGACCTTCATGCCTTGTACTGTTGTGCTAATTTCATTATTCACATAGGATCAGGACTTTGCATTTGGGTGTGGTGATCATTTAACCAAATAATAGCTGACAGTGCTAGGATAAGCATTATAATTTGGAATTCATAAAAGTAATTTTACATTCCCCAGCAGCTTTCAGTTGTCCAAAATTCTCTTTGCTTACCATTCCAAATGCATCTGATTTCCTTGGAAATATCGGGGGGGGGGGGTCCTGCCCATTTTTATCCATTCTTAGTTATCTTAGAATGTAGTAAATAGATGAGAAATCATCATTGTAAATGATTGCCAGGAATAAAAACATTGTTGGCTTAATATAACTCTGCAGATTTGGTTAGTATACACACCATCTCAAACAGTAATGGTGCAGAAAATTATGCATTTTATCTTTTTGAGTGTTTATTTTTCTTTTCTTGAAGACTTATGTTGGAATTTAATTTTCTTTAAAGTAAAGGACAGTTAGCAGCTTTCAGATTCAATATGAGTTACAATCTTTTCTCAATAAAATAAAGAAATAAGAAAACTCTTCCTTGAAAAGGAAAACAGACATTGATAGAAACGCTAAAAATAATTCTGTTGGAATCACATATCTGAGCTTTCATTTGAAAAACGGAAGGAAGGGCAGCATGAGATGAGTTTCCCCTTTAGAGTGCACTACTCAGGTGGCATACTGGAGGAAAACTCAAAATGCAAATATTATTGGGATATAGTATGCTGTATGTAAAAAAATTGGCAGGTAATCTCTAGTGCCAGATCCTCCTGGCAAATTGGGCCAGTCCCAGGTTTTTCACATTAAAGCTATAGTCACAGTAGTTCTATGGCAGGACAGGACTGGGCAGTAAATGTGTGGTTATATTTTTATGAACAGGAACACTTTTTTAACAAAATATATTTTTATTAGGTTTTTAATATATAAAATATAATAAAACATAACAAACACACACAAACAAGAATAAACCTTATCAGTGCATATGAAACAACCAGTTAACCTTAAATTACAGATCCGTAAGTTCCAAACTTTAAAATTGCAACAACTCTTACGTGTAAATGCAAATTCAAGGTTTAAAGTTGATGTTGTTACAGGTAGGTCCTTCTAGCCTTACAGACAGGTAAGTATTTCTTTGTATTTAGATTGTACAGAACTTATTTGGTTAGAAGAACCATTATCTTGGACATAATTTTTAATAATATTAATAATAATAATTTAAGAAAGGAAACCATTACGTTAGCAAAGTTGAGTTGACCCGTGTTCCATCTGCCCTCCCAATGGAGTCAGAGATTTTGTCCATTGCAAATATTTCCCAAAGTTTAATAAACCACTGTGTAATAGATGTAGGGGTAGAGTCCTTCCAATTTGCTGCTATTGAAGTCTCGGCTGCATTGAGTAGGAGGGATATAAGTTCTTGGCAAAACTTGAGTATATGACTGTCTTTCCACAAATCTAACAATATCAGTTCTTGTGATTTATCAATTGCATAACCAGTTATGTCTTTAATATAAACAAATTTTCCCCAAAAAAACTCCTTAACAATAGTGCATTCCCACCAGCAGTGGAAAAAAGAGCCGCGAGCCCCAAACTTCCACCAACATTGCGGTGAAAAAGATGGTGTCATATGATTTATTTTGCTGGGGGTGGTATACCATCTCATCAATATTTTGTAACCTTGAAGGCATATGTTAATAGTTTTAGATTGGCGAGTCGGGGATGCCCAAATCTTTCCCCAATCTTTCTCTGTAAGTACATTAACACAATCTGCCTGCCAACTGTTTTGATAGCTTAGAGGTTGAGTGGGATATGACTCTAATAAAATCTTATGGACACTATTTTGCTTTTGAGATGTAAGTGATCACTTTTCATATATTGTTCAAAGGCTGTCAGAGGATGTTGTAGTTAGTCCTTCACAAAAATAATAAGAATGACACAGTGAAGACAGTTGGGAGTATTCAAATCAAGGTAAGTGCCATGAATGTTTTTGTTCTAGAAAGTCTTTTTTTGCTATGCCTGGACCTTATAATATATCTATAAAATGAGAGAGTCTCTTGGTTCCCCACACGCTAAAAGTATCTGGTTTTTTGAACTGGTATAAACCATGACTTCTCTACATAAGTAGTCATTGGAGAAGGTATAAGGGCTAGAAATTTCTTCCTCTTATCCCAAGATTTGAGAATATTATTGAGAAAAAAGTTATGGTTTACTGTGATTAGTCTTTTACTCGGGTTTTCCGACAATACAGAGTCTGCTCTATAGTTGCCTAAATATGATTGCTCTATAGTTTTCCAGTCATTTTCATAGTTAATATTATAGAATTTCAAGAGTCCCAGAAATGTCACTGCATCATGGTAAAGTGCAAAATCAGGTAAGGCTAGTCCGCCTCTATTGACAGGCCTCTTTAAGGTATTTATGCTGATCCTAGGTTTAGAGGAGTTCCAAATAAATTTTGAGAGCTTTTTGCCAGGATTTAAAATATTCTTTAGGAATCTCCATAGGAATTGTGCAAAAGAGATAAATAATTTTTTTTAAAATAAACGTTTTGATGATTTGGAGTTTTTCTATCCATGAGGATAGGGATGAAGCCTGATTTAGATGAGGATCCTCAGTGATACTATTTAGTTGGAAAAAATTGGTTTTTAGAAGGTCATTTATATTGAGTGGAATTTTGATGCCCAGACACTGCCATAGTTTTGTCACCCAGCTGAAGTTGTATTGAGCTGTAATAAAGTCTTTTTGATTTGGAGATATATTAATAGGGTATAGCAGTGTCTTGGAGAGGTTCGCTTTAAGGCTAGAGACTAAGCTAAAACTTGATAAGATATGTAATTCTGGTAATGTGGTTTCTGGATGAGTTAAAGTTAAGGCTAAATCGTCTGCAAACAAGCAAAGTTTCATGCTTTTAGGGCCAATTTGTATGCTGTGTATTTGAGTATTTTCTCACACTGCTTGGGCAAAAGGCTCCATGGCCAAGGCAAACAACAGGGCAACAAAGGGTACCTGTCCCGCTCCGAGGGTTGCGGACCCCTCAGACGGCAAACCGCGGACCCCCAGACCCCCGACACTATCGGGAGAAACTCCGCGAACAGGCTTACCAGAGGAGGAACGGCGCAGCGAGACAGAGCAGCCAAGGCGTCCGGTGAGGGAGGAGGGAGGCGAGGGAGCATCAGCAGCCCCCCGCCCGGGCCGAGCCAGGCAATAGGACTGGGGCTCGCTGTGACAACCGGGGGAGCAGGAACGGGACGGGATGGAGCGGGGGTCAAGAGCCCTCCCTGAGAGGCATCCCTGCTTATGTAAAGGGGCGGGGCCACGGTCATGAGGGTGGAGGGGCGGTCCCGGGACGGGAGGCAGGGGAATAAAAGGCGGACAGCAAGAGGGGCCGGGGAGGAATGACATGCTGAGACAGCAGAAGAGCGAAAGAGACCGGGAGCCAAGGAAAGAGAGAGAGGGAATAACGAAAGGTCACAGCGTGTGGGCAGAGGGACTTCTGGGGTGAATTTAACATCGTCCCCTGCCGGTCTGAGGCCCTGCTCGTCCCCCTTTTTGGAGACCCTCCCGCCTCCTGGACCGCCCATCTTGCCAAAACCCTGCTCTTCTCCCCCCCGGCACTACGACCACCGGGGGCGCTACTCCACGGACGCAGGGGAAGCCTGACAGTACCCCTGTTGTGTGCCTCTGGCAAGGCAAAACATTTCTGTGTCTGAATTGTTTATTTGTATATACACCTTGGGTGATTGATACATTGCCTTAATAGCTGTCTGAAAAGTAGGTCCAAAGTTCATATAGTTTAATAAATATTTTAAGTAATTTGGTTCCACGGTATCAAATGCCTTCTCCATATCAACTGATAAAATAAATGATGAATTAATATGATTTTTTGTACAAAATTGGATAATATCTATGATTTTTCTAGTGTTATCAGAAATATCCCGACCAAGGATAAACCCTGTTTGGTCGGGAATGATATAATTTCCAATCAATTTATTAAGCCTGGCTGCTAATGTTCAACAAATAAATAGGGCGGTAAGAACTTGGGTGATAGGGATCTTGGTCTCTTGGGGGGTGACTATTATTTTGGCTAAGCTCCATGTAGGGGGCATTATGCCGGTCTGTAAGATACTATTGCATGTTTCAGCAAGTTGGGCAGATATAAGGTGACTATATTTCTTATAAAATTTGACCGTAAAGCCATCTGTGCCTGGAGATTTATTGTTTTTGAGTGTTTTAATAGTAGATTGAATTTCTAGGGCCATGAATGGTTTGTCTAGCCAATCCTTATGCTGCCGGGACAAAAATTTTTGTAAAGGGTGTTGCACAAAAAAATCTTTAATCTTCATATTTGTAGGGTTTGTTGATTTGTATAATGTCTTGTAGTACTTAAAAAAAAACCTCCCTGTCGTTAGTAGCATATCTTACTATGCCATTTTTATCTCTAATTGCCTGTATAGTAGTGCTATCTGCAATTTCCCCCCATACTTTCCACGCTAAAAGTCTTAAAGCTTTTAGTCCTGCTAACCAATATTTTTGTTTTACACCTTGGTTGCTTTTGGATTTTTGAAGCTTCCATGGCATCTACGTTTTTTCTAAAAATAATTTTATATGTTTGTTTCTTACCATGTTTTTTAAAGTCTGCTTCTAATTTTGAAATGTTTTGTAAAATTTTTGATTTTAATTCTTTCTTTGTTATAGGAGCCTTATTTATTTATTTATTTATTTATTACTTTCAGTTTATATACTGCTCCAACCCCGAAGGGTCTCTGAGCGGTTTACAAACAACTTTAATACTTATCTAGGGCTACTTTCTATCTGGGGGAGTGACGACCTACCGGCACCCAGGCAGCAGGGCTCTTATTCCTTTGGTGTAAAGCATTCCCGGTGTTCTGCCTCCTGACGCCTTAGATCGGGTCTTACTCCAGCAACTTTCTCCAGTGGACTTCATCCCAGTGTGTGGCCTCGTGCCAGCTGCAGCTCCGGCCCACGTCCTTTCTGGCTCCATCGCACTGCCACGCCTCCGCAATTCCGTCTCCAACCGGATTCCTCCACTCAGCATCACTAGGTCACTAGGTCGCCAGGGCTCGTCGCTCGCTGATTGCTCTGCCGCCGCTGCCACCGCTGCTCCTGCTGCACACCGCCCACACGGGAGAAGGTGCCCCCTGCCACCCAGGGGCAGGTACCCAATTTATCTACTTGCTTACATTTTCGAACCGCTGGGTGGGCGGGAGCTGGGATTAGGGCCAGGAGCTCACCCCGCCCGCGGTACTGGCTGTTCGCTGATATTACAGCAGGCATTTTACTGCCTGCGCCACCGCTCCCTTAGCTATAATCTTTCCTCTAAGGACAGCTTTGAAAGCATCCCATACTAAATTTTGTGGGGTGTCACAAGATGAGTTAAATTCAAAGTATTTCTTGATTTCTTTCTCTATCGCCTCTGTTATTGAGGGTATCAATAAAAGTGAACTGTTTAATTTCCATACATGGCTACATGTTCTTTTTTCCAGACTTTGCATATAGCAAATCATAGGTGAGTGGTCTGACCATAGCCGAACTCCTATATCTGCTGAGGGAAAAAGAGTGCTGATATGTGTTGAGACTATGATGAAATCAATATGAGTATGAACATTATGTTTGGCTGAATAATAGGTATAATCTTTTTCATTTCCATGTCTTAATCTCCAGATATCACTTAAGTGAAATTTGGTGAGGAGCATTATCAGCTGGGTGTCAAAATCTTTGACTGATTTGTTGAAAGGAATGTTTCCCCTTTTCAAACATGATCAATAGACCTCAAAACTACAAAGAAAAAATTGGGTATGGATAAAGAAAAGATACCCACACTAAGTTAAACTAAATGTTAGTATTACATTTGTTAATAAGACAATATACTTGTAGAGTTCTTGCTTTGCACTGCTTCTATGTTAGTAAATTAGTTATCTTGAGAAGACTTTCTGAGCATCTTCATGTCTTCAAAGAGCAATTTTCAGAGTCCTTCTGCCCTTACTTTGGCTTTCTGTCTCTAAAATCATACACAGTTTTCGTCACACCCATAGCTGCTTCAGCCGCAGAGTCCTCGTCCGATCCAGAGGTTGCTGAGTCACTTGACTTGGTTTCTTCCTCCTTAGATTCTTCCCCCGTTCCCAGCTGGCGTCTCAAGAATTCCTTGGCTTTAAAAATGGAATCAATCTTCTCTCTTTTATCGTTGATTTTAAAGATGACACCCTCGGGGATCCCCCACCTGTACTGAATTCCGTTGGTTTGAAGAAAATAAATTAAATCCTTGTAGGTTTGCTTTTTTTTATGGGCGTGTCGCCTAATATGCAAAGGAGTTCCTGCTACAAAAAGAGCCCTGGTTGGAATTTAACCTCATTTTTGTGTTTTTTCTTGTGTAATGCATGAAAAGGAGTATAATGTATAAGGATATGAATCATTTTTGTGAAATATGAATCATATTCTCAATAAAATATATTTAAAAATTAAAAAAACTTAGCTTGTTTCCCACCTTCAAAACAGATTATGCTATATACAAGTTGAGATGTCATACAGCATCGTGGAAACTCATCTCTGGAGACTGCTATGCCCTCCGCTGGTAGTTCTTCTAGCCCATCCACCATTTTGGGCTCTGTTAGAGGCTCTGGCCTCGGAGAAGAGGAGTCGTGTTGGGATGGAAAAAAAGTAGTGACTGACCTCGTTTTAAGCTTTTTGGCTCCTCCTTTGCATCTCATCGATCTTCCCATGCCCGGTATTTAAAAGTGTGCAATTTGGCGACTGTACTGTACTTGCGGGGGAAGGGTTGATTGGGAGCTCCAGATTCAGGCGTCCATTTAAGAACATAAGAACATAAGAGATGTCAATGTTGGATCAGGCCAAAGACCCATCCAGTCCAACACTCTGTATCCCACAGTGGCCAGAAATACCAGTGCCATCAGGAGGTCCACCAGTGGGGCCAGGACATTAGAAGCCATCCCACTGTTGACCCCCCCAAGCACCAATGATTAGCATAATCATTTGCAGCAATGCGATGCCACACACACACACCGAACAGGAACACTTGGCGGCGGGGTCACTTTGCTCTCCCACCTATTCTAAATTTACCCACCATATCCTTTTGAATAAGAACATATTAACATATTACAGAACATATTAAAATGTTTGAGTTATGATCTGAATATGGAATATGAAATTTGGAATTCTTTTCAGTACACTATAATTCATCTGGGCCAGATACAAATTCATAACATGGGAACCTACAGACTCATGATCTCAGCCTATAAATACAATCATGAGTTATGTGAGGAAAAAATGGTTTTAATTATGAAATGATAGCTATAGTAATAGGTGTATCATCATGGTAATAGGTTTATAACCAGCGCCAGATCTCCCTGGAATCAATTCCCCTTTCTTTCCTTGGATACTGTTTCAGTTAATTGTATCTTGTAAAGTGATAAAAAGGATGGCTAATTGAGACCTCATAAAGGAACAAAAGTGTGCATGAATAGGTCATAACTTATAAATGTTACTTCACATTGTAACATCTGACTTCATTTTGTGTTGGACTGAAGACTGAAAAAATGCTACTGTGAAATCTTTCTCCATCCGTCTGATCAAAATATTGGTTGATGCCAAATCTTAATGGAAAAACCATCCTAAAACATGTTAGTCATAACAGAATGAAATCCAAAACCATTCTCAATTTATTGCAAAACTTCACACAAGAACATTAATGAACCTTTATGTTCCAAGAACTGAAATGCTTTCCCTGTAAGAATGGAACAAGAAAAAATGATTTGGACTGTAGCTGCCAGTGCCTTTTGGAGGTACAGTTTTTTGGAATCACTCCAAAATGGTGCCCACTTTCAATGGGCTTGAGAAGAACAGCTGAATATTCAACAACAACAACAACAAAAACCCACCCAAAATATTTGTCTTGAGACTCCACAAATTAATATTTTTTTAAAAAAAGTTTTATTTATTGGTTTTTTATAAAACATAATTCCTCAAATATACATACACTTTCGAGTCATTTATACAGTTTTCAACCATGTATACAATCCCGCCCATCTCTGTTCAAACAGCTCTTCATGCTTCCCTTGTAGCATTAAATTTAATTTATCTATTTCCGCTACTTCCATCAGCTTTCTTATCACTTCCTCTCGTTTTGGGGTGATCTCTTGTTTCCAATTTTTGCCCATAAGATCCTCGCTGCCGTTATTATGTATAATATAACATATTTGTCATTATAATTTATTCCTTCTGGAAGTAAGTTAAGTAAAAATATTTCTGTCATCAGGTCTAACTTCATTTTGCATATTTCTTGTATCATTTTCTGTATACATTTCCAGTCACTAGTCCTGATTTGGACTTTTTGGCACCGCCACCACATGTGATAGAAGGTTCCAACACTTGTTCTACATTTCCAACAAGTGTTGGAGCAATTGGTATAGCATTTGGCTATTTTTTCTGGTGGCCAATACCATCTATGATACATTTTGAACACATTTTCTTTGAAGCTAGTAGCCATTTTAACCAAGCAGTGAGAGCCATTTCACCAATTCATTTTGCTTCCACTTCCTGGAAGTGGTGGGAAGTGAAAACAACTAGTGAAATGGCTTGAAGCCATTTCAACCTAACAGTGGGGTGGGTGCACCAATCAACACATTTCAACATAACAGCAGGGCCCACTTAGCTGTTGGGCTTAGCACTGCTCAGCTGTTACATTTAAATGGCCTGAACAGCTGAACTGGACAAAAGTCTAGTAAATGTTCAGGGAAGGTGCCTTCCCTGAACTTTGTTTCAGGAACTCTGAACCGGCCCAAGTCATACCTTCCTTTCCTCAGTATTATGTTCATACCATAAATAAAAGGTCTTGTCTTGTTTAACCCTATGCTATGTGTGTCTAAGGAAAGAAGCTGTACATACACAGTTTAATATCCTATTTAATAGGTAAATGGAGGTAGTGAGTGAATGGAATAGTGTTTGAGCACCCATCCCCAATAACACTGTGTGAGTGTGGGCCTGTCTGGGCTGCTGGGCTACCCTGTCTGTGGTGCCACTAGACTTAAACTTTGTTCTGTGGATGTCTCTATGAGTGAGAGAGAGGACCTGAGGTATGAAATGTTCGTGGCTCTCTGTATATTTTAAAAGAGACAAGAAGTGTGATGAGTGTGAAGTCCTGAGCTACTTGTGACCCATAATCTGAGAGAGAGGTTTAAGAGGGTGGTAGTCACTCTGTGTGAATGGAGAAGGGGCATCACACCAGGGGTCATTTCGTAGAAAAAGAGGTGCAGGAGCTCATTAGCGTAACTCATTAGCATAACTCATTTGCATATGCCACACCCCCTGACATCACCGGAAGTGTGTCAGAAGGCAACACCCACCGCTCAGGCTCCACTGGACTGTTTTGGACTGCTAGCTATGGGGGGGGGGAACATGCAGATCTGTCCTCGTAGAAGAGGGAGAGCTTGTACCTGAATAAAACTTAGTCTTAAAGGTGCCATTGGACTGTTTGACCCCGGGGGGCCTCTGCAACTTACCTGGCTGCTTCTTGCTCTGACTGAGGGCTGCTGGGAGCAGGGGACGGGTTTGTTGCATGTGCCCGCCCCCTGGGCTCTTTACTGCCGGAGCTCCAATCCTGTGCGCTCCTGCAGGAAATGACCCCTGCATCACACCATTTCACACCGCTGCTTAGGACTGCTTAAGAGTGGAAGTCTTTCCCTGACAGAGGCTGCTAAGATGATTTGGGCA
The DNA here is from genome assembly GCF_001447785.1 of Gekko japonicus. Taxonomy (NCBI): domain Eukaryota; kingdom Metazoa; phylum Chordata; class Lepidosauria; order Squamata; family Gekkonidae; genus Gekko; species Gekko japonicus. Next base: position 579,564 of record NW_015175382.1, on the reverse strand, counting down.
AAAGGCTTGTGGGGAGGGAATATCAGAGAAAGATTTCATCTGACAGAAAATGGAGGAAAACTTATACCAGCATGGGGCATGTGTAAACATTGGTGAGGCTGTGTGATTTTGCATGATTTCAGCATCTTGTGTACGCTGTACTGCAAGCAGCATGAAGTGGCTGTGCCTGCTTAGTCAACATGCCAGCCCAATATCCACAAGCATTTCTGGCATGCAAACTAATAATGCCTAGCTACTTTCTGTGGGCTGCAGAACAGTGTAAATGAGACAATGAGCCTATGCAAAGTTGCCTGGGGAAAATCTGCCTCACCAGTGTCACATTAAATCAGGCTTTAGAAGAATAGAATCCTGAGATCCAATTGAAATTGTATTTTGTGAGGGTGTTTTTCTGAATTAGTTTTTTATACTTCATAATAACCAAATGTGCCCCCAATCACATGTGGTCTGAAACTTGAAAGGTACAACTGCTGTTGGACTACCCTTTCTTTCTCCTTAAATTGTGTCCCTGACACAAAAGTAATGGCTTTTGATAATCATTCACAGCTATACTTTTATAGATTATGTCCTGATTCAGCCATGATTTTTTCCCTTCTACGCCAGACTCATCCTATCATATTACATGATTACTATTGTTTACTATAGTGATCATTCAACAGAATTTTCAGACTAGCTGAGGCAACTTTGTGGTGGTGGGCAAGATCTACTGAAATCTGAAAGTACCCTTTCCTTCTGACTTAATTGGCATATTGCAAAATAATGTTTTATTTAATACAACATTATATGATGCATTTATTGTTACACACAGAAGCCATTATGTTCCATGTAATTGTAGAGGATAATCTGTCTCTGTGAGGTTAAATTTAAGACTCTGATGTACTATTTTATGTACCTTCCTTATTCTGCTATAGTTAAGACAGTATCAGCATTTCCATGATGGCCTCCATTTTTCACTAGTTTATAGCCCAGATGTAACATTACCATTGAACTGAAAATCAATTTTATCATTTTATACTTTATTATATAGAAAGATTCAAGAAAGTTAATGTAGTTTAGAGTTTTTGCTGTACATTATGCTATTTTATTTTATGTAGAGCCTTTGTGATGTGAAGTAACATAAGCACTAAAGACTGTGAATATATAAACATTTTTGCATAAAATCAAGTATTTTCTGTGCTTATGTAAGTGTTAATAAGCTCCAGTTTTTAAAGGAAAAATTGGGTCCTCCCATACCAACCACAGTTTTGATTTAAAAGTGGATTAAGATAAATCAGAATATTGGTGATAGTTTCAAAAGTACATTGTGGACCTTAACATATCTGGGAACACCGGACAATACAATAATGTATTTCAAGGGAAGTGCAGGTAATGAAAAAGTTTGTCAGAGCCAGTGAAATCATTAGGGTATAATTTTAAACAACTGTGTTTACAATTGACAATTTAGTCAATCATGGCTGCCTCATGCAAAGGGCTGGTGATTATATGAATCACATATATGAGTCACCCCATGCTGTGTTGCCCTGTTACCTGAGATATAGCTGTCTTGGCTGGGCTTTATGCTCGGGAGAACTGTAATTGGCTGCAGGCTTAGTTAGTATCCTACACTTTACCATTGCTTTGAGGCATGACTAGAGGTTGGGATGACAGTTACTATCTTCATCCTCAGTGTTATATTAGTCTGAACACCCAAAGCTGCCTTAAACGGGATCAGACCATTGGTCTATCCAAGTCAATATTGTCTACTCAGCCTGGCAGCAGGTGTCCAGAGTTTCAGACCAAGGTCTTTTACATCGCCTACTGCTAGATCCTTTAACTAGAGATGCTGGGGATTGAACCTGGGAACTTCTACATGCAAAGCAGATGCTCTGCCAACTCAGCCACAGCCTCTCCCTGTCTTTATTAGTTCCCATTCCTTGTTCCACTAGCATAAACATAATTTCTGTTCAGGCATGATTTCTACAAACACCTAGACACTTCTGAAGGACCCACCATTTAAAATATCCTTGGATGTCTAGAGTGGACACTTCGGGAAAATGAACAGGTGGTGGTAATATGTTTGCTGAACTTAATCTACTACAATTTTCCAGACTCTCAATAACAAGTCTCTACAATTTCAGCCTTTTAATCATAGAGGTTGGCAATAGGAAACATATGTCCCTTACATCCTTGAATTAACCATTGCGTTTATTGATGCTGAGAACATTTCGCACCCATTCCTTTAGAGCATTGGAGGCACCAAACTTTGAGGCTGGTAAAATGTAGCACTGCCTCATGCAGTAGAGCCAATGAGATGGCTGCGAACAGAATTGGGTGTGTGTGTGGTCATATCATTAAATGGTGAGGCATTTATGATGTGATATAAAATATTATAAATGTTCATTTTGTTAGCTGCTTTGGGTCCCAGGAGAACAGCAGGACATAACTATTTAAAATAAATACGCATTTCATTTTTATAAGACTACTGTCTTTAAATGTATAACTGTAATAGCTGCACTGCATTTTGAAAGCTCAGTTTCTCAGCTTCCTCTAGGGAAAGAAATGCACTCTATATATTCTCCTGTTAGAAGCATTACATAACAATTCACAAACAAGAGGATTTAAAATGGCATTTTGTTTTGGATTCCAAAGCTGATCACAGAGGTAATTATAGGAAGGAACAGGGAACATAGAGCTCTGTCCGATCCCTGGAAGAAAGATCGAAAGAAGCCATTTTATAGTGGCTGAAATGAATAATAAAAGTGGTTTTGAACAATAATATATGAATTAAATGTTGTGCTTAGCTTTTAAAAGAGCTCTGGAATGACAGGTAACACTTTTTCTGATGAAATAAATGCATTCAATCAATCTTACATCCAGATACTATATACAAGGTCAGTAATTTGAGAACTATTAAACTTCTAATAAGAATTATCTCATATGAAGTCCTAAGCATACTTACCAGAAAGACAGTTCTATTGAAAAAAATAGGACTTGTTTGCAAATGGGGGTGCAATGAATTTTGCTGTGCACTTGCTTGGTAGCTGAACATATCCTGTTAGACACTCACTATCAGTCCATAAGTCAATCACGGATATGTTTGGCTTGCATTGGACAATTCAAAAAGATGTTGAACAAGTTTGCAGCTGTCTGTTGCTCAAATGGGGGATCAGACAAGAATGGGATTCTGATCCACCCCTCACAAGTTCCTCAAAAAACTGCAATATAGTGAAGTTAGAGATCAGAAATGATCAGCCTGATTTCTTCATTGTTAAAAGGAGAAGAGAAAGGGCTTTTTTAATTATTTACCTCCAGTCATCGATGCAACGAACATGAAATTGAGCCAACTTCAGAGGACGGCGGAAGACAGAAGGGCCTGGCGGGAGCTGGTCCATGGGGTCGTGAAGAGTCGGACTCGACTGTGTGACTGAACAACAAAAAAATCTCCAGTCCAAGCTGACAGTTCAGGGTGGGGAGAAGAGAAGTGATTCATTTTCTGCCCTCTTTGAACAGAAAGATTTGGTCAGGGAGAACAGGAACAATCTCCTCCTATTCTCAACAGCCCAAATTGACAGCTTTGGGGTGGGGAGAAGAGAAGAAGAGTCAACTGGGTTTACTTATTATCTCCCTCAACCCATGCATCTCTGCAAGTATGGGATACAGCAAAGTTTCTCAGATGGGAAGTCAGAAGAACCTGAATTCTGTCTGATCCCTGCAACCAACTGTAAGTCAGCCCCAAACCCCCCCCCAAACGTGGCTGGGTATAGAGCAAAATGTCCACAACAGGAGATCAGTCAGCAGCTCCTAGCTGACACCTCCAGCTGGGAGTTGGCTTCTGATGGCTGTAAGTAACCTTTTCCTGCACATACATGTGAACTGTTAGTGAACAGCAAACAGCTCATCAATAAACCTGATGTCCTATCACCATTGTTAAACAGGATATGAGCTGAAGTGGCAGATGTCCACACATCCCTGTTTCCAAGTAAGCATATTTAAGATTGGTTGGAAGTACCGTGCGTGTTTGACTACCACAGCGAATGGAGGCTCTATCAGGGAGGCTATTTTTTATGGCATTCTTCCTTTGGATCCATGTTATGATTGAATAGAATGTGTAGAAATTCTCTTTCTTTAAGGAGGGAAAATGTAGCTCAGGAATATCCTGCTTCCATCTCTATGTTTGCTCACTTTCTCAAACCCTGTATGAGGGCCTATATGCAGTGTTTATCTGTATGCAGTGCAGATGGAGTCATGCCAGGTATGAGCAGGGCTTTGTTTCTGGGGGAGTGGAGTTCTGGAACCTCTTTGACAAAATTGTTTTTAGGTTTTAAAGTTCATGGGTTTTCAGTATACAGATTGAAAACTTCATCCCCCTCTTGAGAGTTCCAGCACCTCTTTTTTTTTTTTTTTTTTAAGCCCTGGGTAAGAATGTAAGATAGTATATGATGTAGATGGATGTGTACTAGAGTAGAACTATATCATTTAGGGAGGCCTATATATTTGCCATTTTCACAGCAAACACTAGTTTGGCAAAACTCAGTCAGATCCACACTTTCCCACACTCATTGATAGCTCTAGTATTAGCTGTGCTTCAATATGACCAAATGACAGGTCACAATGAACAAAAGGTGCGGATTTTCCAGTCATACAGAAATCTACTGTTAGATTCTCTGCTATATTGGCAAGTGCAACCAAGTTCTAGCTGAGATCTGTTGATGTAACTGAGAGAAGGAAGAGATGAGAGACTTCAGCCAGGATTGTTTTGTGCCTCACTGCATTTCTCTCCTCAGCAGTTACAGTGCTTGACAGATAGCATTGGGAAATCAGATGACAACCTAACATTGGGATGAACTGAAGGAAGACAATAGTCAAAGGAACATATTAACCATAAAAGCAGAGCACCAGCCAATTCACTTTGAAGCCAAATAGTAATATTAATCTCACATGAACTGCATTTGCAGAGGGGAAAGACCTACCTGTCAGATCCTGAGATAACTAGGGAATTAGGGATGTATTCCTGAATGCACCTTGTTTGTTTTCTCTTAAAAACTTTCATGGAAGACATAGAGTTCAGACGTAGATTCAGTGTTAGAGTTAGGCATCATTAGGCAGCCCCTTGGGCCTTGGTAGGACCTAGCACTGTGCAGCAGCAGTATGCAGAGGTTGCCCTCTCTCTGTGGGTAGAGGCAATGGTACCACTGAGCTCCCCTAAAAGAATACATCTAAGCCTACTCCTTCCTTTGTCATGCATGCCAGCAACACTGGTGGATGCATTGGCTCCCCTCTCTTGTACCGTAGAGTGCAGGCTGCTAACCAGAAGTGCATAGCAGAGCAAGTGGCTGCAGCCATTTCTAAGTGGAAACAGTTGCTCATTTGCCCATGCGGGTGACCAACAGAGATCAGGAGCCAGAGCTGCTGTTGTCTTCCTGCTCTGTCTCCTACATAGCCATGCGTGAGGTAGGAGACAATATCTTGCTAAGGCTTCCAAAAACTGGAGCTCCTAGCCTAATCAAGAAAGTTAAGAGCTCTTCTTTATTCCTTATAAGTAAATGGCTCCTATTCCAATAGAAAATGTAGTATTTGCTGATAGCATTGGGGGGATGGCAAAATGTGTTTCTGGTTCTGACAGTGGGCAGCCTGACAGACTCTCACAGCAATAGTAGTGCATAGTGTTGCTGCTAACATATCAGCAAAGAGCCAAGCCCGAAACAATCAAGAGAAGGAAATAAATTTTGGAGATGTGGAGTGAAAACAGTGGGCCATTCGCCCTCCCCACCCTTTTATTACAGAAGAAAGCCTTAATATATAAAGCCCCATGCTGCCTTCAAAGATGTTTTTGGAATTGAATCAATGAGAAAGACGTGAACAGAAAATTATAACCATTTAGAGGAACATTAGAAGAGAGGAAATTGGATTTACTTGGCATAGTGTACCCTTGTCAAAGTACTGCAAAGAGAACAAACGATCTCAAGGGGATTGAGACTGCAGAACATTCCACCTTTGACTTTTAAAATGAATTTTTCAAACAGAAGTAGGCTCATATTTTAGATGTATGATCTCTGGGTTTGGTATTACTCATTAATGATGAAAAAGGGATGCTTGCATGGATTACTGGAGGAGAGCTTGAGATCAATATGTAGTGTAGGAGAAACATGGAAGATTTCTAGAAAAGGTTCAGCATTTCAAGAGACACATAAAGAAAAAAAAAATTAAAGGTAAAGCAGGGCATAAAGTATTAACTGAATTTAGGTATTCAGCTTTAAAAACTTGATTTTTCTGGATTGATTTTGACCAAAAACACTAGTAGTCATATATGGCTCTCAACTCAAAACAGTTCAACGCATCATCAGCCACTTACAACCTCTACTGGATAATGACAGTTCTCTTTCACAAGTACGGGGGGGGGGAGCAAACTTTTTCTTGCAAACAGACAGCCCCCAATCTTAAACAACTCCTTACCCATAATAATACAACATCTAATTTGGACACAGACACTGATTTGCTGCCACATACACCCACAATTACTGGACCTAACTGCATCAACTACACCATCCCAGGCTTATTCACTTGCTCATCTTCTAACATTGTATATGCCATTACATGCCAACAATGCTATTCAGGTCTGTACATAGGATAAACCCTATATTAAAGGATAAATAGACACAAATCTGACACCAAGAATCACAAAACTTAGAAACCTGTAGGAGAGCATTTCAACCTCCCAGGGCACTCAATGGGGGCCCTCAAAGTACCTGTTTTACTGCAAAGGAATTTCAGAAACAGCCTGGAATGGGAGATTGCTGAATTACAAGTTATTACAACACTCAGGACAATGGAACCCCCAGAGCTTAAGAGAAATGTTGGGTTCTTATCTCACTACACATGTTAAGTCACTCAATCCTCACTTATACCCACTCAGTTCTCACATGTGTTGTTAACTCTTTTATTATCTGTATGCTATTTGCTGCTATTCACAGACGTGACCAACTGTGTTGTTACAATCTTAGCTGTACTTTTGCATCTTGACTCTAATTAGCCCTTCCTCTAGATTAGACCTTGGAGAGTCACTGGCAGACAGAGTAGACAATGCTGATCTTGATAGGCCAGTGGTATGGCTCAGTATAAGACAGCATCATGTGATCTCTTGCGTGTTTTGAATAACTACACAAAAGCAGCAGCAGAGCCCTTTTTACTTGCATGAAATAGGACTACCAGTTAACCATAAGAAAGTGCTTGGTCTTCTATAGCATATGAAACATTTTGTGATATTTATTTATTTATTTAATTAAAATATTTATTAGTTGCCTTTCTTCCATATGGAGCTCAAGGTGGCTTACAATATTAATAAAATACATACAATAAATTACATAAAACCAAAATTTAAAATCAAAATTTAGGACTGCTTTAATCAAATGCAGTCCTAAATAAAATAATCTTCAGTTACCTCCTGAAGATTGAAAGTGGACCTCCCTGGGGAGGTTGTTCCATAATTCTGGAGCTACCTCTGCATAGGCCTTCTCTTGTGTACCCACCAAATGCAATTATTTGATTGATGAGACAATCAGGAGGGCCTCTTCCTGTGATCTTAATTCTTAGACAGGAATATATGGGAGAATATGGTCCTTCAGATACCCTGGTCCCAAGCCATGTAGGGCTTTAAAGGTCAAAGCTAACACCTTCAATTGGGCTCAGGAGCAAATCTGTAGCCAGTGTAATTGCTGTAATATTGGGGTCACATGCTCCCAAAGGCTGACACCAAACAGCAGTCTAGCCATAACATTCTGTGCTAACTGTAGCTTCTGGACACTCTTCAAGGGTAGCCCAAGTAGAGCATGTTGCAATAGTCCAGTCTAGATGTAACTAAGGCATGTACCACTATGGTGAGATCTGACTGACCCGGATGCAGATGGACCACTTCAGCCACTTGCTTTTCTAAGGTGAATGCTGTGTCAGGTAGCACTCCCAAGCTGTGAACCTGGCTTTTCAAGTGGAATATCACCCCATCCAAGACAGGAGAGATCTGAAGTCCCTGGTCCACCTTTCTACTAACCCAAATGTATCACCACCCAGCCTTCAAGGCAAAGTGGTCTGACCATGGTACTGCTAACAAAGTAATCTGGTCCACTGTAACCCCAGTCACGAAGATAAAATTGAGCATGTGCCCAGCCCGGTGAGTGTGGGTCATTGCAAGTTGGGAAAGTCCTAGGGCTGCCATGGATGACACCAGGTCCACTGCCTGAGTAGAGGCTGCATCATCAGCATGGACATTGAAATCACCCAAGACTATCAGTCTAGGGTGTTCCAGGGCCCAGCCTGATACAGCCTCCACCAGGGATGGTAGGCTATTGGCCGGTGCACTGGGTGGTCGGTACACCAGCCAAATCGCCACACTCTCCTTGGCTTCCCACACCAGGCCAGCACACTCCATGCCTGTGATCCTCGGGGGCAGGAGCACCCTGAAGGAGTAAGCCTCCCTAATGAATGCCCCCCCCTTCCCCCTAGTCCGAGATTGGTGAAGGACTGAAAACCCAGGAGGAGCTGCTTGGGAAAGAGATACTGTCTCTCCCTCTCATACCCAGGTCTCGGTCATGCATGCCAGGTCTATATTCTGCACCTGCAGAAAGTCCCAAAGGACTGCGGTCTTATTATTTATTGACCTGGCATTACACAACACTAGTGTCGGGGGGGAGTCAATCATCCTAGCACCCCCCCCATCTGCAACCTTTGGGATGGGACATAGGTTGGAAGGAGGCCGAGCTAAATTGCTTCTCTGTCCCCTTCCTTTAACTCCATATCTAGTCCCACCACTATACTTTCCCCTCCCCAGGAGCACTGGTATAGACTGCCTGGCCATCATATATCAGAGGTCTTCGCAGAGCCACAGACCATATGATATGCTGGCTGAATGGCGCAGTATATAGTAAGAGGGGGGATGGTATTACCACAGTTCTCCACATGCTACCAGTCCCAGTAGTTCACTATCCCATCCAATGGCTAATCCCTCCCAATTATCCAATAAACAACAACCTAAACCTATACTAATACCAATTTATCTTTATCCCTTTAACAATTTGGCATAATATCTGGATCTACTGGCCAGTAAATAATAAGTAAAAGTCAGAGGTAATACAATAAATACTTCAATTTCCAATCCCCAATACCATGAAACTTAGCCCTTGCTACTTGTCCCCTTAATTTACCTTTGGGGAATGTTGGATGCCTGTATTTAAGAACATAAGAGAAGCCAATGTTGGATCAAGCCAAATGGCCCATCTAGTCCATTTGGACCTGAGCTGTGTATGGAACCTGCAGAGATGGAAAACTATTGCCCCTGCTTTAATCTTCTTACTCTACCTTGTTGGCTTCTTGCCTGGCCCTTCTTGAGTAAAACGTGTTGCACAGGGTATATGGACTTTTGGAATATGTCTATCCCAACATGAGCATTCTGCTGTTGAAGTATTATTGCTGTATACTTGATGTTATTATGACTCCCTGCATGTGCTAATTATTCCCCTCAATGCATTCTCTCTGATAACATCACATTATTAGGTGTATTGTCACCTTGACAGTGATCCCTTTTGCCATCTCTGTTTGTCATTTCACAGACCAAGTGCATATATTTAACATATGTCTAGTCTGCTCCCCTGCCCCAAATAGCTCAAGTATAAAAATTAAATCAGCAGCTCCTATGAATGAGAGGCAGTAGAAGGAAGACAATTTCCCTACCCTCACTTTACTGTAATGTGAATTTGGGTCAAAGTGAAGAGTGGTCACTTTCACACAAACTCATAGTCCCCCTGACAGCACATGAAAACACTTTAAATCAGAGTTCAGAACTATGCTCTTGAAGCAGGTTTTAAACCCAGGTGTCAACTAATCATGGATGCCTATGTTTTGGCCTGAAAAATTCCATTTTCCATTTCCCTTGACTGAATCAAATCCATGACTCTATTTTTGCAACTTTTCCTGACGTCAAAATTTCCCCATGCTGTTTTCAAACAGCTGTATGTCAAAACTGTTCACTATATGTTATTATTTATGTGATACATACAAATGAAGTTCATTGTATGTATTCATATAGTATATGTCATGTATGAATAATATAAAATATGCAAATACAATACAAACTAATATATAAAACCAACTGTGAATAGATAAATATAAAACTGTTGGCAAAGCTATACATGGGTATAAAAAGAAATGAAAGCAGAACATGTGCTCATCCTGAATATGCAGCTTGGGATAAATGTAATGCCCCCCAGTTATTAATGCAGAGACGGAAATGGAGAAGGAGAGAGGGGAAAGTAGCATGCAAGACCATGGAAAAAAAGGTGAAAAGTGACTGGGAAGGGGGCATAAAAGTGACAGTCCAGAGATCAGAAAATGTCACACCTACACAGGGCCAGCATTGGGCCTCAGCTTGCCACTGAATTATAAATATTCCTACAGTTTAGAGTCTGTGTTCTCCTTCTTTCATCTCTAAATCCTGATCCTTAAATTCTGCCATTATAAGAAAATGTAGTCTTGAAAACCTTCAATAAACGATCTTTAACAATGGGATGCATTTAAACTTTCAGTAAGTTTCATGGTAATTGCTGGCATCTCTCTAGCTAATGGAATGTGTGTGACACCTTTGTCATTTATCATCTTTGGGCCACATCTACCATTACCAAACTGTGGGAACCAAAATGGTACATGCAGAAGTGCTGTCGTCTTGATAAGAAATCACCGCAAACAAATACATGAAGATACATTGAGAGAAGGGTGTTTTGTGCACAAAAGGAGACCTGAGCAAAAAGAATTAACATTAAAATATAAAAGATAGCAAAATTTAAACTGCTGCTCTGCACTTCATCCCAGACCAAGAAACATGTTATACTACGTATCTTTTAACCGACTGAATATTGAGAGCAGAAAACATTGCCTAAGATTACCTGAGCTGTGCCGTGGTTGCCCTCACAGGATAATCTATAATAAAATTAACTTTTGAAATACTTTAAGAATAATTTTGAGGTATATTTGGGATACCTGTAAGTCTGTCAAAGTTCCAAACCAATCTTAACAAAAGATAAAGTAGTAGGAAAACTTGATGAAGAGATAGATCATCAGATTTCACATGTAACCAAATGTGGACAATGGCTATTTCCATGGAAACTTGTTATTTATAATGATTCCCTTTTCTTTTGTGAAAAGCCCAGCAGGCAGAAAAGAAGATTTATTTCAGTATCCATTATTGCAACAGGGGAGGGTGATTATGTGAAGGATAGGAATTGAACTGACGAAAGGTTAAAAATTCAGTGTCAGACATAAATCTATTCTTAACTGTCCTCATTTTGTCTTGATTTTTCCCCCTGGCAGTTCTGAAGATTTCCCTTTGTGTGTGCGTGTGTGTGTGTGTGATAATACTTCCTCAGTCAAGAACTGTATTACAGTTTTCTGACATCATTGCTTACCATACTAGCAGAGGCATATCCCATGTGTAGATATATCGGGTGCCTGAAACAGAAACTGGGAGAACACTTAGTGGAATTAGACATTCAGCCCATTTTCAATTGAAAATAAGGAAAAGTTTTCAAGTGCACATGTGCCCTCAAAAAAAGAGCAATGGCAATGGAGGTCAGAACATAGTTATAAGACTAGTGATATCAATAAGGAAGACAGCTTATTTTATGGACATTATGTATTTTTTAAAAGTTTTAATTTTCATGAATTGTGCCTGAGGCCTAGTGTTGCCAGCCTCCAGGTGGGGCCTGGAGATCTCCCACCTTATCAACTGATCCCCAACTGACAGAGATCAGCTCCCCTGGAGAAAATGGCTGCTTTGAAGGGTGGGCTCTATGGCATGGTACCATGCTGAGGCCCCTCCCCTCCCCAAACCCCACTCTCTCCCAGATCCACCCCCAAAGTCTCCAGGTATTATCCAACCTAGACCTGATAATCCTACTGAGGCCATTTTCATCCCACCATTTCCTTTGGCAGACTTCCTCTTTTCTGTGCCTTTGAAAGAGATGAACACAAATTTGTCATAATTTTGGAAAGCCATAAACAAAACTTGAACTAAAGCTGATCTACAGATGTCATGATTTTTTTTAACATCCTGAATCCTTATGGAGGAGAAAGTCCAAAGATAGCCCCAACATGCATATAACAATAAACCGTATTCAGATGATGCTGGGGTGAGCTTTGTAGGGTAGCTTGGTCACTCATATTATTTTGACAAGTGATTAGAAATGAAACACATTCCACATGCAAACATGCAGAGAAATAATCATCTATGTGGGCTTAATGAGTCTAGGAAAGCTTCACAATACCACTTCAGAGAACATAAAAGCAAAATCAGCCACAGAATCCTTCAGCATGAAGACTGAAATACAGACAAAATCTTTCATCTATTCCATATCTACAATGCTGGGAAGTCACTGGGGTCTGACACTTCAGTTTTGCCAATTTTCTTATATTTAAATGTATCACTGTGGAAAAGAGGTCATGAAACAACTAAAGATTTATGGAGCTATCCAATACTATACAACCAAAGTCAGTGATAACCTTGACTAGCGATGCCCCATGTGCCTTTTGACATTTAGCTAAGATGTAAGATCATTTCATGTAAGATCTTTAATTAAGTAGTTATTTTCCCTCTTGGCCTGCTACTTAAGATACTTATTATATGGTTTTATTTTACTGTTGTGAAATTTTGAGCTTATTAATATTGTTTTGATCCCAGATTTTATAGTTGGTTTATATGCTTCTTTGGGCAAGATGTTAGAAAAGTGACACATAAATCTAAATAAATGAATATGCATGAATTCTAACAGCCTTGGTTATTGCTACTGTCATGAACGGTTATGATTAGGGATGGGCATGAGCCGAGAAACAAACTGCAGTTCAAGCATGAGCCATGCTGGTTCATGGTTTGTTTTGAAGTGGATCGTTTGGTCATATCGTTCCTGAATCCAAAAATGTATTGCCTTTTTTTCCATGGAGGTTTTTTTGGTTCATTAGAGTGGTTTGTTCTCCATGCAGCCTGGTGCCAGTTCAATCAATTCCTAGGCACTGCTGGGAATGGACATGTGGAGAGCACTAGAAACACCCATTGTAGTTGTCCATAGCTTGACTGTCAGCTCTGGGAGCCAACCATGGAGCTCCCTTTCTGCTCTATGTGAGCAGATTGTATGTATATACCACACCCTGACTCTGCTGCTTTAACTTTGCAGCAGGAAGAGAGTCATTGTGTGACAGTGAGTTAGGAAGAATTGCTTGTTGCATGGCTGATTTAAGGTGATGCTAGAGCTGAGCTTTCCTGGGGGCACCTGCTTTGGGGAACCATAACTCAGACATCCCAAATATAATACCCAAAAAGGATACCGATGCAGCTCCCTGATGTGGATGCTGTTGCTTGCTGCTCGTCCACTAAATTGCTGCTGGTGCTGGCATGCTGTGCGGCTGCTACACATTCGAGGAGGTGACAAAAGGAGGAGCGCACTGAGCTTTTGAACTCGGGATGCAGCCTCGCAGAGGAACAGGGCAACCCACATCTTAGGAGAAGACGCCAACTCCGACCATCGGATTGGTGAGCGGGTCGAGTGGAGTGACAGGAGAGTGAGTGGGGTGGAGTTGCGACCGGGCTCACCAACGAGAAAGAACATTGAAATACCCAGTCCCCCCCTTTTTCCCCATCTTTGCTTCTCCAGCAGTTGTCCGGATACAGCAGGGGGGATCAACTGAGTCTGGAGCTGAGGGGCGCCTCTTCCTATACCTCCTAGATTTTTACACCTTATTTCTGCTTGGGTGTATGTTTTAGTGCTAGTTTAGGTAAATAGTGGGCTGAGTTGTCTCTCCCACCCTTTATAGTGTTAGCTTAGTCTTGCAGTTTTAGGGGGCAGCTATTGTAATCTGGACCGGTTGTTTGATTGCTGCTTGATTTGGTGTTGATAGGAACTCCATCTGTGGTATTTCCAGTGGTACATCTCTCTGTTCCAGCTACTTCAGGGTCGGCTGTGGCACAATGGTGGCCACCTGTAAGGATGTCATCTAGACCAGGGATACCAGTGCTCATGGGGCGGGGAAGATATGGCAGTGGGAGCAAGCAAGAAGTTAAGGGAAGGAGACTGAGAAGCAGAGAAGCTTGCGTCCCATCCCGAGAGTGGCAGACAGAGGGGCTGGGTCTGTAGGCCCCCCTCCGACATTGGTGTTGTGTAACGCCAGGTCAATAAATAATAAGACCAAAACCCTCTGGGACTACTTGTTAGAGAAGGGGGTGGACCTGGCATGCATGACTGAAACCTGGGTGTGAGAAGGGGAGATGCTAGCTCTCTCCCAATTGGCTCCACCCGGGTTTGCAGTCCTTCACCAATCATGGACTGAGGGGCAGGGGGGAGGAGTGGTACTGTTCATATGGGAGGCTTACTCCTACAAGGCACTCCCGCCATTGAAGCTTGCGGGCATTGAGTGCTCAGGCCTGGTGTGGGATGCCGGGGAGAGTTTGGCTATCTGGCTGGTTTACCAACTGCCTAACACACCAGCCAATAGCCTGCCATCTCCGGTCGAGGCCGTGGCGGGCTGGGCATTGGAGTTCCCTAGGCTGATAGTCTTGGGTGACTTCAGTGTCCATGCCGATGATGCAGCCTCTGTGCTGGTGATGGACCTGGTGTCGTCCATGGCAGCACTAGGACTCACCCAATATGTAACGGCTCCCACGCACCAGGCCAGACATATGCTTGACTTGATCTTCACAGTGGGGGTTACAGTGGACTGGATCACCACCTCAGTGGTGCCATGGTTGGATCACTATGCCCTGAAGGCCCATCTGAATGTGTCACTTCGACCCTGTTTGGGTGGTGAGCGTATTTTGGCTCGCTCGCAGAGCCAAATGGATTCCCAGTGTTTCTTGCTGGCTCTGTGGGATCCCAAGGCCCCTGGAGGCTTGTTAGATGAGCTTGTTGAGGACTGGCATGGCCGGCTCTTGGCAGCCATTGATGAGATCACCCCCCAATGCCCTCTGTGCCCTCACTCTAAGCGGACTCCTTGGTTCACTGAAGAGCTGCGGCAAATGAAGCGTGGGCTCAGATGACTAGAGAGACGGTGGCGGCGTGCCCGTGACGAGGCATCAAGAGCATCCTATAGGAAGTTTATGAGATCCTATGAGATGGCTTTATGGATGACACTTCCATGCTGGACCTGTTCCAGTCTGGCTTCCGGCCGGGTTGTGGGATGGAGACAGCACTGGTCACTCACACAGATTCCAAAGGCATCTGAATCGAGGCGGTACAGTGGTACTGGTGTTGTTGGATCTGTTGGCGGCGTTTGACACCATTGACCACCAGTTTTCTGATTCACCATCTTGCCGATGCTGGAATCCAAGGGCTTGCCTTGCAATGGCTTGCCTTTTTTCTCCAGGGTCAGGGTGGCGTTAGGGGAGCCGCAAGGGGCGGTGTGGTCCCCAATGTTGTTTAACATCTACATGTGTCCCCTTGCCCAGATTGCCCAGAGGTATGGGCTGGGATGTCACCAGTATGCTGATGACACCCAGCTGTATCTGTTGCTGGGCAGCCGGTCCAACTCCAGCCCAGATGACCTGGAGCGGCTCAGACTGAGTCGACTGAAATTGAATCCAATGAAGACGGAGGTCCTGTGCATGAGTTGGAGTGGATCGGGGGTAGGGATCCCACTACCGACCTTCGGTGAGGCACCTTTGGTGCCAGCGTTGTGGGTCAGGAGTTTGGGAGTGCTTCTGGATGCCTCTTTAACAATGGAGGCCCAGGTAGCAGCGACTGCCAAGGCTGATCAGGCAGTTGGTTCCCTTCCTCAAACATAATGACCTTGCAACAGTGATCCACGTGATGGTCACCACAAGATTAGACTACTGTAATGCTTTCTACATGGGGCTGCCTTTGTCCCAGATCCGGAGGCTGCAGCTAGTGCAGAATGCCACAGCCAGGCTGTTGATGGGCCTCTCCATATGGGACCACATCTGGCCTGTGCTGAGGACCCTGCACTGGCTGCCTATAGCGTACTGAGTTCAGTTCAAGGTGCTGGTTTTAACCTTTAAAGCCCTATATGGTCAGGGGCCTGCCTACCTGAGGGACTGCCTCTCCCCATACGAGCCCCAGAAAGCACTGAGGTCAGGGTCGCAACACCGGTTGACCCTCCCTGGTCAGAAAGAAGCCAAGCTAAATACTACCAGAACCAGGGCTTTCTCGGTGGGGGCCACACACTGGTGGAACGAGCTCCCAGAGAACATCAGGGCCCTGCAGGACCTCTCACAGTTCTGCAGGGCCTGTAAAGTGGAGCTCTTCCGCCAGGTGTTCGATTAGGGGCCGCCACTAAGGGGTGTGCCCTGGAACATCTTCTGGCTGAACTTAGACCATCTCCTGGCTAGAGTCCCCACTGGTTACTACCCCATCTTGGGATTTGATTGGATTACCACCATAGTTGGTTTGTAATTGTTGTTGTTCACTGGTTTTAACTTATATTGTATTTATTGTTTTAATTCTTTGTTATGTTATTTAATCTCGTTAGCCGCCTTGAGCCTGCTTGTCAGGCAAGGCGGGGTATAAATGCAAATAAATAAATAAATACAATAATCTTTGCCAAACTTGGAGGGCAGGTGGAGGAGAGCCTGCTGAAGTCTCCCTGTGAGTTTGACATCTCTGCCTCATGAGAGGGCTGTTCTACTACCTCCCAAACACACAACCCAAACAAACCATGAACTGGTTTGAGAAATGGGAAAAGTATGAAAGTTCATGGTTCATGTAATAAAATGAACCATGAACCACCACAAACTATTATTTTCCTGGTTGGTGCCTATTGGATCACTATTAGAATTTCTGTATCCAGTTTCTGCAAACTGTGCTCCATATTTAATATTAAACAGCTAATGAATTTGTGACACCAAGAAACGTTAACCTGTAAGTACTTTTCAACTGCTGAGAACACTTTTGTATGTGGTAATGGTACTTACAAGTTTCTAGAGTGCTAGAATTATGGTCTGACAAGTGGCTACTCCAACCTGTATAAAGATACAGAGGAGCAATGCATTACTTTCCCCCCACATGTTAACTGAGCTCATAAGTGCAAAGGTTGGTGAAGTGTACTTGAGACTGACATTATTTAGAAATATTGTGCATTTATTAGCAGCACTTATAGCACCATGTCTTTTTGTTCAGAGGAACTTATAACTTTTATAGAACTATCAAATGTTATTGCTAGAAGGGCTTTTATAAAATGTACTACTTGGTTCTTAGCTGCCCTTAATATATTTGAACTATCTTCACTGAATGTATGTAAAACAAAAGATTATATATAATTTAAACATTTGGGCAACATGAGTACTTAACAGATGCCTGCTGTGCTAGTTATTACCACTTCGTACAGGCCAAATTTATCCATGTTTATTCAGAAGTAAGTGCCACTGATTTCAACAGAATTTACTCCTTAGCAAGTGTACTAAAAATTGCAACCCTGAATAATTTTGAGCTCTATAGGATTGATCAGTATTTCTATTTTAATTAGTTACCTAGGATGACCTCTTTCAGCTTCTGTCCACAGAGTATTCAGGTGTGCATGTCCACCACCTCATCCTCCCCCATCCACAGCACCAGTCCCAGTGCCAAGATTACCATCTTGCTTTTGTGCTGTTTTAAATCTGGTTTTAGATTATATGTTTTATATGCTGTGACTACCCTGAGCCCACTTGGGGGGGGCAGAATATAGAATATAAGCCCAATACATAAATAAGATCTATTTCATATGTTAGGAGATGAACTGAATATTTGCTTTTATGTATTTGTGCTTGCTGACACACACTCACTTTCATGGACTGTGCTTATAAATCCCTATGGGCTTAGGAAAGCTGTTTTCATTGCATGCTGTGACTGCTTCATCTGGAGAGTATCTTGCCTGTAGTTTATGCAAATAGAGCTTGCACTCACAAGGCCCGGCCTGAGGAAGAAGGCTATATCGCCATTGTGACCAACACAAAACAACAACTTTTATGGCTTCAACCACCATGAATGAACTGTGAGGAAACATGTAACCCTGATATCTGGTTTGCATCCAAAGGGACAGTTTCCTGACAAATGGGCACTTTATTGCTTGGGACCAAAGGCAAAAGGACCCCACAACATTTAGTCTTTCCTCTGTCGTAAATAAGGCAGTTTGGCTAACACATATAATTAAATATGCCAATATATTTAAACAGGTGGGCTGTGCTAGGTAGCCTGGCAATGGTGGCCTTTGTTGGGCAGACCCACACTGACTCGAAACTTCACCCATGTCTTCCACTGGCCTTGTTTATCATAGCCTACACACAATGTGCCAAGAGGTACCTAGAGCCACCCCCTTCCCCTGATATGCCAACATGAACACTACCATCTTCAGAAAGTTGTTGCTTAGCACCAAGGGCACTCCTTCCTATCCACACCCCATTGATGCACTGTTCCAGACCCACCCTCCATCACTCCTGATGCCTCAGGGTGCTTGCCAGTCATCCCTACCTGTCATGCCTGCCCTGTCCCTGCCACACAAAGATGTTACCTTAGCTTAACACCCTTTGCCCCAACTGCTGACTATAATGTTCTGCAGGCCTTGATGCAGATCTACCAAATACACATCACACCCTTCTGGAGAAAGATGCACACTGTCATCATTTATTATTATATCATTTATAATGGAATAATGGAATAATGACACACACACACACACACCTGCACTCTCCATGAGTCCCAAGTCTCATGCAGGCAGCCCCTCAGCTGCCAGTATCTGCTCGGTGAGGGGCCCTAAACTGGTATTATGTCAGAGGCAACCCACCTTTATGCTGAAATAGGCAACCAAGGCTGCAGCACCACATCCTCATGAACTCCCTGAATGCCCAAACAAGGCAAAGTTGGAGATCCATGGTGGTACCCCCTGCCCACCTGGTCTGTTTTGGACTTGGATATAATAAATTGTGCCTCGTCTGGCCATAGCTGCAGATCTGAAACTTGTAGTGTGGCACAAGACACGTCCCACCAGGAAGTGGCCAATAACTCACCTATGCACAACATTGCATAAAATGCAGTCAGTGCACAAAAAAGATCAGCCTCCTCAGCACTAACACAATGCACCATGTACCCTTATATCAACAATCTCATAATCCCAGGTGTAAATGGGTATCATGAATCTTTTTGCACTGGTGCTTCATGCACCAACCCTCAAGTATTTTCCTAATCCTGAAATCAGCTTTTGCTGTGAAAGCTACGACAGCCACATAACCTTTAATGCTCCTAACCACTAAAACTTCACCCTTCAACATTGCCAAAAACTACTTGAGATGCTCCACTGGCAAAGGCCACATCTGAACCAACCCAGCATCTTCCCTAAATGCAAAAAACCCTCTTGACACTGCTTACTGTAAGTTGCCCATGTACCTGGAGCTAAGGCCCACCATGCCTCAAACTGCAAAGAGCTCATGGGTCATTTGGCATTAGCATTGAGGTGACATCCGCACCTGGTGCCAGTTCCCAAGAGCAGTCTTCCTAAAACTGAGACAATGTATCAGCAATGCCATTATCCAAACCCAGGATATGCCTAACCTTGAACAAAATATTAAAGTCCAAACAGCACAAAATGAAGATTTGCAAAAGCTGCAAAACCCTGATACTCTTGAAAGTATGTCTGTTAATAAGCTGAACTACAGCACTGTAATATCACACTAGAATAACACTACTAAACTTCTTAAAACACCAACCCAGATATGCACCACCCCTACTATGGGGAAAAACTCTAAGAAGGTAAAGTCCCTAAGGACACCCTCATGCTTTCAATCTGCAGGCCAATGCTGAGTGCACCAATGGCCTTGAAAATAGATTCCAAAGCCATGGGTCCCTGCAGCATCCAAATGAACCTGAAAATCGTGCCCAGCCAACCAATGCATTCTCCAAAAGGACAGACCATTAAATCACTGGATGAAGTCCAGCCAGACATGAATATCTGCCTTAATCTGACCTGTGACCCTAATCTTATGATGAGCACACCTAACACCTCTGATAACATTTGCCATTCTGTGTAAAAAAGCCCTCCCGGGGCTATAACCCTACAGGTAAAATTAAGATGCCCTATCACTACCTACATCTGCTTCAGTGTAACCTTCTGACTATCACATACTTCCCTCAACAGCGCTCTACACCATTCCAACTTTTCTTCAGGCATATGACAAGATTCCCTCCTAGTATCTATCTCTTTATCCAAAAATTTAAAGCATTGCTCAGGGCCCTCAG
Source organism: Gekko japonicus (assembly GCF_001447785.1). NCBI lineage: Eukaryota > Metazoa > Chordata > Lepidosauria > Squamata > Gekkonidae > Gekko > Gekko japonicus. The sequence continues at coordinate 559,339 of NW_015175382.1, read as the reverse complement.
TCTTTTTTTCAGCTAAGTTTATGTTCCAATTCCTTAAAATTAACCATAAGACAGGCACACTTGTCAGAATGCCCTGGATCCACAAATAAGGAATCATCCAGCTAATGACTGACCTTATCAAACTCTGCTGTTTCTCTAAATGCCCACTCAAGCATGGTGCTGAAGAGCTCAAAAGCTGAGCAAGGTATTGAGCAACCCATGGGCAATGCCTTGTCAAAGTATAACTGCCCCTCAAACTGAAAACCTAATAAATCAAAATCCACCCAGGTGAACTGGTAGAAGTCTAAACACAGGCTTTATGTCACACTTTCCCATCATTGCACCTGGGCTGCGAGACCTAACCATACCTACTGCTACATCAAAGGATGCATACCAAACAGAGCAAAGTTCATCAGGTATCCCATCATTAACCAACTTGCCCTTCAGGTAAAACAGTTAATGTATAATCCTGTATCCCCCTGGGGCTTTCTTTGGAACTATTCCTAATGGAAAATCCTAAAATTTTTGTAAAGGAAACACAGGAAAAGGCCTGGCAATCCTGCCTTCCCCTCTTCCCTTGGCTAATTTCTTGCTTTATAAAAATGCCTAGGACTTAAATAAGGAATCCTAAAACCAACCTTAAATACTTGCCTCCGAATGAGCTGTATCCACCCTATTAGGATAGCAGTCAAACCATCAAAGCAGCGCCTCAAACTGAATTGGGCGGGGTGCCTTTTTGAAGTCCACCTCCTGAACCACAAAAAAGAAGAGGACATAAAAGAAGAATTCAAACATCCGCTAGGCCAATTTTTAGAAATGGAGGACTCTGAAGAACTAAATAAAGAAATTGACACAGTATACAGAGTGAATTCAGCTTATGCTAAACGCCATAATCTACCAAGAGATGTCCATGCCAAGTTTTGTCACAGAGATATAAAAGATAAAATATTGAAAAAATCCAACAAAAATACCTTTGCCCCTGGACCGGAAATAATGAGACAGACAACTGTTTAGAATTCAACCACTTTATTAACTAATTATTTTGCATAATAAATCAACAGCAAGGGAACTAAGTGGGAGCAGAACAGGCCAGGCATGTGTCACTCCAGCCAACCTCCTTGCCTAGATGTATGGGCAAGTCACTAGCCCCAGTCTAGGGCCAAGTCTCTGGCCCACGACTGGCAGCCCAGCACACAAGTCACCCCCCAGGAAAGCCTACCTCTGAAGTCCTACAGCCTCAGGGAGGAGCTTACCCAAGAGGCTCCCTGAGGTGGTCACCATTCCCAGCCCTAAGCCCTACAGCCCTGGGGCCATTCCTGATGACCCCCTGGTCTCCAACCAGAACTGGCTGAAAGTGCTTACCAGTTCTGCTTTCTTTCCCACCCTACTCTGCCAAAGTGACCAGCTAATTACTGCCCCGTACTCAAAAGAAGGCCCGAGCAGATTCCCATATGTTCGTTGTAAGGTAGGCGAAAACAAACTCATCCACCTGCCAATCTGGATAAATGTGAAAAATTCCTACCTGGCCCTAAACAAGCGACCAGCACCATCCTACACAGAACACAGGGCGGGCGGGCCAAGCATGAGGCACAACTGATAAGAGGGGGAATGGGGCCAAGCCTATAAATGCCGGCCCTGGCCACTCAGCACCGAGACACGCTGAATCTCAGTGCAGCTGTCAGTCTCCCTTTCCTCCCGGGGGCAAAACAGCCCATGTGCTCAATCGGCTTTGCTGATATCGCATGAGCCTCATTACCCTTAACTATGAAGAAGTAAGAATATTAAAGGAAATACCATGGAAAGTTAGGGAAAAGAGGCAAGAATATACATCTTTGGTAATTTGTTAAAAGATAATGGGATTCAGTACCGCTGGCTAATACCAGAAGGGCTATTCTTTGTATACAGGGGGAAAAGAAATAAAATCAACTCTATCTTCAAGCATCAAGATTTTTTAGATCGGAATGGAGAAGATCAGGGATGGAAAGGAAATGAGACTAGTGAATCCAAAACTCAACAAGAGGACGTCCCCGAAATGGAGAAAACATATATAAAAAAAAGAGAAATAGGCAGAAGAAAAAATTTGGTACATTTCAAATGATAACCCATCAGAAGGAGAAAGAGGGGAAACTCCAGCAGAAGAAGAAAAGGATGGATAGACAGAAAATGAAGATAATATTGATAAATGTAAATGGTTTAAATGCACCAAAAAAGAGAAATTGTATTTTCCAACAGATAATTTTTTTTAAGGCAGACGTGGTGTGCCTGCAAGAAATTGTCAGCAAGCTGCCAAAGAACTCTGTGTGGTGTACAACCTTCCCTGTTTAGGGTTCCCCCCCCCTCATGTTCCTTTGTGATACCCAACTGCGCATGCTTGCTGGCATAATGAATCGCATGTTTGCTTGTCTCATGCATTCCTTTCTATGAACGCTAGTGCTGCTTTGAACTATAGTAATCAGCAAGGTCACAGGTGAGGGGAAGAGTCGGCTTCCCTTAGTCTATAATGAATTAGAGTGTGAGAAGAGCTTAATTGTTTATCTTTTAGGAACCGTTGATTCTCAGGCTATGGGCGTGAATATGAGAGTCCACCCGCACGAGCGGGAACCATGTCCATTGGTTAGTGACAGTATGAATCTGCTTTATTATTCTTTGCCCTGACCGTTGTAGTTATTCCAAACAGTGAACTTGTTCCTGCTTCATCATGGCTTCAATAAAATATACTTTGCTACAAACGTGTATTTGATTGACAGCTGTGGGGATTGGACAGAAATGCACATTAAAAAAGAAGACCAAAAATATCTAATAGGAAATAAGCTAGGAAAATCCTATGTTGCAGCTGATATGAAACAAAAGAAGAGAGGCGTTGCGGACTTCCAGTTTATGGCGGCGCTCTAGCAGACTCACCTCCCGGACCTCCCAGGGCTGAAGCTGTGCTCCAGCCGAAGGAGGGGGTGTGCAGCCTCGCTTCCCCCCCCAGGGGCCCAGCGAAGGGATCCTGGCCATGGAACTTATAAGAGGTTGCCTCTTCGAGGGCAAAATGCTGGAGAATTGAGGCACCTCCTTGTTCTGATAGTTCTCCATGCTGTGAGACCGAATGGACTTAGTGACGCTGACCGGGGCAAGCGTAGGAGATCGAGTGGCAGAAATGAAAGCTGAAAGCGAGATCGAACGACCAATTATGAACGTGAGTCAGTTTTGAAGCGTTTATTCAAGGGGAAAAGATAGCTCCCCACCCCACCAAACGGGAAAAAGGCAAGCGGGGGAGGGATGCCTCCCATGCGCATGAGCTTTTGAGCGATTGAGGGGGGGAGCAGAAGAAAACGCGAAGGAAACTGCCTAGAAGTACTTACCAAAGCAAATCTAAGTGGTCAAGCGCACATTCAGAGACTTTTTAAAAATTTGCGAAAGTAAACAAGCAAAAAAGATGGCGGAGAAGAAGGACAGAGAAAAAACTTTTGAAAGCGAAAGGGTCTGAGAGCCTGAAACTGGAAGCTACCAGCGAGGTGGCAAAGCCTATAACAGAATATATGCGCCCTCTGCTGGAACAGCTGAATAACTTCAAGGAACAGATGTCTATAGTGACTCAAAGTATTACTGCACAACAAACCCAGATAAATGATATGATACAAATAATGAAGCAAGATACTGAGAAGGTAAAGGAAGTGGCTGCAACTACCCAGAAGGTGAAGAAAAAAGTGCAAAAACTGGAAAGGAAACAAATTTCTATGGAAGATCAACTGTTGCAAGTGCAAATGGAAAAGGCCAACATGATTCTTCGCTTCCAGGGTATACCAGAGAACAGGGGGGAGAATCTTAAAGAATTGATGAGTGAATTACTAGCCCCAGTGACAGAAATGAAGGCGGAATCGTTGCTGAGTGAGGTGGATGTGGTTTACAGACCATATTCAGGCTATATAAAGAAAAATAATCTGCCTGGGGAAATTGTCATAAGATTCTCGAAGAGGCATGTGAGGGATGCAATCCTGAAAGCGGTCGCTGGAATACCCCTGAAAGTGGGGGGAAATGCCATCAGAACGCTAAAGAATATTCCATTTGAAGTAAGACAACGGAGAAAGAAGTACAAAGAGCTTGTGCTTTTCCTCCTTCAGACAAACTCCATTGGATATAAATGGCTATTTCCAGAAGGCATCACTTTCAAGATCAAGGTTAAAAAAGAAAAGATTGACTCTGTTCTGAAAGCTCAAGATTCAGCTGGGAAGACCAGAGAACGGGAAAAAAAGAAGAGGACAGCAAGTCTAGTAGCAAGCTGGACTCGGGTTTTTCCGGAGAGGACTCTCTGACAGAGCAAGGGGCAGCTGCTCCAAAAAGTCCTTATAAGTTGCAAAGGAGATGAGGAAAGGAGAAGTGAAGGCTGAAGGACTCTGAATTGTGCCTTTGAGAACTCTGAAATGGGATGATTGGGGGTACTATTCCTAGACAGTTAAATTTAAGAGTTAAAGAAAAAGAAAGTAATGCAAATGTTTGACTCAGTTTATAATAATTTAAATGAAATGAAGATTTGCTGTAACTAAGCTAGTGAGGATCTCCTCTCTTGGATTTTTATTTAGTAGTGGGTTCTTTTGCTTTATCCTATATATGTAGTCCCCCCTTCCCTTTTTTCTGTAGTAGTTTTGTAGTTTGATTAAAAATAATAAAAAATCCCCTCTGGGGGCTCAAAAAAAAAGAAACAAAAGAAGAGAGGCGTTGCCACCTATGCCAAAGAATATTTAAACCCAGAGATGCTATATAAATCAGATGATGGTCGAATCTTAATAATAAGAATAAACAGAAAAGCTAAGACTTGCCTGATTGCAAACACCTATGTCCCCAATCAAAACCAAAATAAGTTTTATGAAACAGTTAGGAAAGTCATTGCATATCAAATATTTGATGAGATATGTGTGATAGGGGATTTTAATGCCATATATGAAGATTTCATGGATAGAAAAAGAGACATAAAGAAGATCAAACAGGGAAATATTATCCCAAAATTTTCTGTTAGAATGGTTGATGAATTATCTTTAGTTGATTCTTGGAGAATAAAGAATATAAAAAGGAAAGATTTTACATTTTACTCGGCCAGGCATCAGTCCTGGTCGAGGCTTGATATGGCCTGGACTTCAATAGAGGTGATGAATGATATATGGGAGGCAGAAATATTGCCTACCTCCTTTGCTGACCATAATCTGATCCTACTTACCCTTACGGATATACCAAAAAGAGGCAGGTGGACCATGAACCTAAATAATTTTAGAGACAAAAACTTCCTAGCAGACTCTAGAGCAGAATATCAAGCCTTTTTAAAAGATAATTGGAAACTGGAAGTACCCATAGAAGTTATTTAGGATGCTTTCAAAGCCTATGAAAGAGAGTGGATGATAATACAGAACGCATGGAAAAAGAGACAATAATAATCAGTTTACAAACAGGTTTATGAACAAATAAAGGAGGAAGAAACTAAAATGAAGAAACATGATATTAATGTCCAGCAAATTAGGAGGAAAATACAAAAACTACAACATCAATTGAATAATCTTTTGACCGAAGAAATTGCAAGAAGAGTACAATATGCTAAACAATATCATTTTCAAAATGCCAACAAACCTACGAGATGGCTGGTGTACAAACTAAGAAAGGAAAGGGAAAAATATATATAAAAAGCTTAAAAAACGAAGATGGAGAAGAAAAGTTTAATTTGAAGGAGTTGAAGAAGATAGCCGGAAACGTCTACAAGAGATTACACCAACAGGAGGAACATGATCAAGAAGAAACCCAATGATTTTTAATAGGGCATACAGATAAGAAGTTCTCTGAAAGTCAAAAGAAAATCTTAAATGACCCTATAACCATCTGTGAACTTGTAGAAGCAGTAAGAAACCAAAAATATAATAAAGCTCCTGGTCCGGATGGAATACCCACAGAGTTTTATAAAAAAAATACGAAGATCAAATAATTCCCCCTGTGAAATATACAATTAATAACATCCTAGCTACAGAAAGAATTCCTAATTCATGGAAATATGCGTTAATATCGCTGATACATAAACAAGGAACAGATGACAATGAAATTAAAAATTATAGGCCAATCTCTCTATTAAATTCCGATTATAAAATTTTAGCAAAAATACTGGCAGCAAGACTTTGGAAGGTACTATCACAGACAATAGCTAAAGATCAGGCTGGATTTCTACCAAATAGGCAGATAAAAGATAACATGAGAGTAATTATAGACATACTTGAATATTATGAACTGCATGTAGAAAAAAGTATGGCTCTGATCTTTATCGACACCGAAAAAGCCTTCAATAATTTAAACTGGAACTTTTTATTAGAAAAACTAAAAATAGAAGGATGTGGAGAAATTTTTTTGAAAATGGTACAAGCTATCTATGATACTCAGCAAGCAACGATAGTAATTAATAGGGATGTATCAAACAATATAGCAATTCAAAAAAGTGTTAGGCAAAGTTGCCCCTTGTCACCACTTTTATTCATTCATGCAATAGAAACACTGTAAGAAATGATTAGAAAAAACAAAGAAATTCAAGGACTATGAATAAGAAGTGATGAATTTAAAGTCCAGGCTTTTGCCGACAACATGGTATATCTATTAGAAGAACCACAGTCTTCCATCGACCAACTGGTACAAACATTACAAATATATGGTAAGGTAGCTGGACTTAAAATTAATAAGAGTAAAACAAAAATAATAACAAAAAATTGTGATCTCAAGATACTTGCAAATATCCAAAATAAAGCAGGTTTTGAAATCTGTAAGAAAATTAAATATCTTGGGATTCAAATAACGAATAGATGTAGTTCTATATTTGGTGGGTATGTAAAAAAGCAAAAAATGTTTGGAAAATTGTAAAAGGAATGATAGAAGAGATTTTTGAAATAGATATACAATTAAAGCCAGAATTTTTAATTAAATATATTACCTGAGGTATTTAAGAAATATGAAATATATTTAAGTATGCCTATACTAGTGGCATAGGAGCTGCGGTGGCTCAAGTGGTTAAGACGCTGAACTGCAGGCTGTGGAAGGTCAGTAGTTCAGCAGTTCGAGACCCAGGTGCCACATGATGGAGTGAGCTCCCATCTCTAGTTCCAACTCCTGCCAACCTAGCAGTTTGAAAGAAAGAAATTGCAAGTGGATAAATAGGTACCACTTCGGTGGGAAGGAAACAGCGTTCCGTGCGCCTTGGTGTTTAGACAGCGCTGGCTCTTCGGCTTTGAAACGGAGATGAGCACCGCAACCCTAGAGTCGGATTCGACTGGCTTTCGAGCAAGGGAACCTTTACCTTCACTTTATACTAGTGGCAGCCAGAATTCTATATGCGAAGTACTAGAAAAATTAAAATATACCTTCAAAAGATGAACTTATATATAAAGGAAGTTGCTGAAAAAATAACATTTACTATACAAGGTAAAAGTGAAAAAGAATATGACATATATTGGACTAAAATGTATATATGGCTACAAAATGTTGAAGAACATCAGTAAAGTGAAAGACTGAAGAATGAAGTAAACTCTGGAAGATTCTCTGTTCATTCGAAATACAAAATATTTGAAATACAAAATATTAAAACTTGGAGTTGGGAGTAAGCAGTGAAGTGGCTAAATTTGCGGATGATACGAAGTTGTTCAGGGTGGTGAAAACCAGTGAGGATTGTGAGGCACTCCAAAGGGATCTGTAAAAGATGGGCCAGTGGGCGTCAACATGGCAAATGGGGTTCAATGTGGTCAAGTGCAAGGTGATGCACATTGGAGCCAAAAACCCTAAATATAAATACACGTTGATGGGGTCTGAACTGGCAGAGACGGATCAAGAGAGAGATCTTGGAGTTGTAGTAGATAACTCACTGAAAATGTCGAGACAGTGTGTGACTGCAATAAAGAAGGCCAATGCTATGCTGGGGATTATTAGGAAGGGTATTGAAAATAGATCAGCCAATATCATAATGCCCCTATATAAATCAATGGTGCGACCTCATTTGGAATACTGTGTGCAGTTCTGGTCACCACACCTTAAAAAGGATATTATAGCTTTGGAAAAAGTGCAGAAAAGGGCAACACGAATGATAAAAGGGTTGGAACACTTTCCCTATGAGCAAAGGTTAAGGCGCTTAGGGCTCTTTAGCTTGGAGAAACGACTGAGGGGTGACATGATTGAGGTTCATAAGATTATGCATGGGAAAGAGCAGGTAGAGAAAGAGGCTCGCCGTCCTGCTTCGTCGTGATCGCCGATGGACCTTGCGAAGGAGGCGTCTTCTCTGCCCCATCGCCGGAGCCGTTCTGCTTCTCCGCCACCCCGCATGGCTGCCGACCCCTGCCTCGGTGGATACCGTGATGCCCTGGGCTGTAACCCCTCCGGCCCCCTCCCCAAAAACTCCTTAGCTACAGGGCTGCTTCGATCTATATGCAAAATATTTTATAAAGAAAGCTGGATTAGATTCATATAAACGCGGAGTAAAAATTGGTGGAAGGAACATTAACAATATGAGATATGCAGATGACATCACACTGGCAGAAAATACCTTGGCTCAATCCTCAACCAAAAGGGAGACTGCAACCTAGAAATTAGAAAGAGATGGAGACTGGGAAGGGCAGCCATGAAGGAGCTAGAAAAGATCCTTAAGGGTCGGGATGTGTCGCTGGTGACCAAGATCAAGTCAATTCATGCCATAGTATTCCTCACTACTGTGTTCGGGTGTGAAAGTTGGACAATGAAGAAAGCTGGCAGGAAGAAAGTTGATTCATTTAAAAATATGGTGCTGTAGGAGAATTTTACAGATACCGTGGATCACTAAAAAGACAAATAAGGGGGTTCTAGATCATATCAAGTCTGAATTCAATAATGAAATAAGAAAACAATAATACCAGGAAGAGTTGAAGGCAGCAGGAAGAACCAACATGAGATAGATTGATTGACTCTGTAATGGAAGCCACAGCCCTCAGTTTGCAAGACCTGAGCAAGTCTGATAATGACAGGATGTCTTGGAGAACATTAATCCATAGGGTCGGCATAAGTTGGAAGCAACGTGATTAAACTTAACACACACCCCCAAAGAAATCGACCACTTTTGGTAGCTTAATTATTTTTGGTGTTTTTTATAATACCCCTCTCATTTTCTGGGACACAACTGCAAGAGTATTGGAAACTGAACAAAGTCAGGGACTGAAGAACAAGGAATCAAAGGCATACCCTACAACAGCTGAAAACCCTACCCAGCTCTCTGAGCCCTCAGCAGACACTTCTAACACATTTCTATGCTTCTTTTTCAACCATATGGGCAAGAACCTTGGTTTTTTCACATGAAAGTTGAGAATCTTAACACTGACATTGACAGCAAAAACAAGGCACTGCCATTATTTGTTATTTAACAACTAACTGCCCTCTGTAATAAAGCCATCTACAGTAGGTTGCAGTTTTCCTCACTGGACAGTCTATTCAGATACTGCAACAGTGGGTTCAAGTTTTTTTTTTTTTTTTTTTAAATCTTAGCCACTGTGTCTCAGAATGAAGTCATCTCAACAATTTAAACTTCTCGGGAGTGGGAGAAGTTTGCATGCATGTATGCGACTGAACAACAAATGCATGTTCTTCAAGAAATTAATGAAATGACTTCCAAAGAAGACTGCATGAGTAAGCCTTTATGAAATGAACTTTTTATGAGAAAGAACAAGAAGTGTAACAGTATGCTTGGAGGGAGGAATGGAGAAGGGGAATTGGACCAACATAATACATTTTTTAAAAAAGAAAACAAAACCACAAACAGGATACAGACATATTAAAAAAGCAACACTGACCTAACAGTGGAATGTGAACTATATTTGACCTAAACCACGTCACATCCACTACTCTTCCCCACAGTGAAATGTTGGTAGCTCTTAAAGAAGCAAAATAGACACACAGCGGTCATCTAATCATGTTTTTATTTTCCACAAAGCATGCTGTTTTGATTGTACAAGACTGTCTCGTTCAAGCCGCTTCTCCTGCATTATGGGGGGCAAAGCCTGAAGGGTGGGGGGGGGGGGCAATGCCTCCTACAGAATGCTGTGACATTTTATAAATATCTAACATAATCCATACCACAAAGGTTCAAAGACTAGAAGAATAGAAACAGACAGTTCTCCACCTGTTGCTTTGATTTGCTGTGGAGCATTGAACAATACTAGGTAAATAAGTTGTAAGTAGCTGGAAGATAGAACTCAGACTTCAGCAATATTCATAACTAAAACAGTAACATTCCCCAGTTGCAAAACGTGGGTGCATATGCAGACAATTACAACTCATATTTGCTAGCTGGTAAATATCTATTTGGCTTAAGGATATACCTGTTCCTGTGTAGTGTAAGTTTTCAGATTTCTACATCAAGACTCTGACTAAAACATAAATCTAACCTTTTGGTTATTTGGTACTCATTATGGCCAATTTTCCCCCTCATGGATCACTGCCTTGTCGTGGCGAGGGGGCTTGCGCAGTTCAATGAAGCTGTGGGCTATGCCGTGAAGGGCCACCCAAGACGGACAGGCCACAGCAGAGAACTCAGACCAAGCGTGATCCACCTGGAGAAGGAAATGGCAACCCACTCCAGTATTTTTGCCAAGAAAACCCCATGGACAGTATCAAAAGGCTAAAAGATATGACGCCGGAAGATGAGCCCCTCAGGTCGGAAGGTGTCCAATATGCTACTGAGGAAGAGCAGAGGACAAGTACAAGTAACCCCAGAAAGAGTGAAGCGGCTGGGCCAAAGCCGAAAGGACGCTCAGTTGTGGATGTGTCTGATGGTGAAAGGAAAGTCCAATGCTGCAAAGAACAATACTACATAGGAACCTGGAATGTAAGATCTATGAATCAAGGTAAGCTTGACGTGGTCAAAAATGAGATGGCAAGACTGAACATCGATATCCTAGGAATCAGTGAACTAAAGTGGACAGGAATGGGCGAATTTAACTCAGAAGACCATTATATCTACTACTGTGGCCAGGAATCTCGTAGAAAAAATGGTGTGGCCTTTATAGTCAACAAGAGAGTGCAAAAGGCAGTACTGGGATACAATCTCAAAAATGACAGAATGATTTCTGTCCGATTCCAAGGCAAACCATTCAACATCACAGTAATCCAAGTCTATGCCCCAACCACTGATGCAGAAGAGGCTGAAGTGGACCGGTTCTATGAAGACCTACAACACCTCCTAGAACTAACACCAAAAAATGATGTCCTCATCATCATAGGGGACTGGAATGCTAAAGTAGGAAGTCAAAAGGTAACTGGAATAACAGACAAGTTTGGCCTTGGAAAGCAAAATGAAGCAGGGCAAAGGTTAACAGAGTTTTGTCAAGAGAACACACTGGTCATAGCGAACACCCTTTTCCAACAACCTAAGAGGCGACTCTACACATGGACATCACCAGATGGGCAACACCGAAATCAGATTGACTATATAATTTGCAGTCAAAGATGGAGAAGCTCTATCCAGTCAGTAAAAACAAGACCTGGAGCTGACTGTGGTTCAGATCATGAGCTACTCATTGCAAAATTCAGACTTAAACTGAAGAAAATTGGGAAAACCACGAGGCCATTCAGGTTTGACCTAGATCGCATCCCTGATGAATATACAGTAGAGGTGAAGAATAGATTCAAGGGTCTGGATTTGATAGATAGAGTGCCTGAAGAACTATGGACAGAGGTTCGTGACATCGTACAGGAGGCAGCAATCACCACCATCCCAAAGAAAAAGAAATGTAAGAAAGCAAAGTGGCTTTCTGATGAGGCTTTACAAATAGCAGAGGAAAGAAGGAAAGCGAAAGGCAAAGGCGAAAAGGAAAGATTTACCCAACTGAACGCAGATTTCCAGAGAACAGCAAGGAGAGATAAGGAGGCCTTCCTGAATGAACAGTGCAAAGTAATAGAAGAAAACAATAGAATGGGAAGGACTAGAGATCTCTTCAAGAAAGTTGGAGAAATCAAGGGAGCGTTCCATGCAAAGCTGGCCATGATAAAGGACAAAAACGGTAGGGACCTAACAGAAGCAGAAGAGATTAGGAAAAGATGGCAAGAATACACAGAAGAACTATACAAGAAAGACCTCGATGTCCTTGACAACCACGACGGTATAATCACTGACCTCGAGCCAGACATCCTGGAATGTGAAGTTAAATGGGCCTTAGAAAGCATTGCTAACAACAAAGCTAGTGGAGGTGATGGTATTCCAGCTGAGCTATTCAAAGTCTTAGAAGATGATGCTGTTAAAGTGCTGCACTCCATTTGCCAGCAAATTTGGAAAACGCAACAGTGGCCACAGGATTGGAAAAGGTCAGTATACATTCCAATCCCAAAGAAGGGCAATGCCAAGGAATGTTCAAACTATCGCACAATTGCACTCATATCACACGCTAGCAAGGTCATGCTCAAGATCCTACAAGCTAGGCTTCAACAGTACGTGGATAGAGAACTACCAGAAGTACAAGCTGGGTTTCGAAGAGGTAGAGGAACTAGAGATCAAATTGCCAACATTCGCTGGATTATGGAGAAAGCAAGAGAGTACCAGAAAAATATCTACTTCTGCTTCATTGACTATGCTAAAGCTTTTGACTGTGTGGATCACAACAAACTATGGCAGGTCCTTAAAGAGATGGGAGTACCAGACCACCTCACATGTCTCTTGAGAAACCTGTATAAGGGCCAAGAAGCGACAGTTAGAACCGGATATGGAACAACTGATTGGTTCAGCATAGGAAAAGGAGTACGACAAGGATGTATATTGTCGCCTTGCTTATTTAATATATATGCAGAGTACATCATGCGAAATGCTGGCCTGGATGAATCACAAGCGGGAATTAAGATTGCTGGGGAAAAGATCAACAACCTCAGATATGCAGATGATACCACTCTAATGGCTGAAAGTGAAAAGGATCTAAAGAGCCTCTTGCTCAGAGTAAAAGAGGAGAGCGCAAAAGTGGGCTTGAAGCTCAACATCAAAAAAACTAAGATCATGGCATCCGGCCCCATCACTCCTTGGCAAATAGAAGGGGAAGCTGTGGAAGTAGTGACAGACTTCACGTTCCTGGGATCCCAGATCACCGCAGACTGTGACTGCAGCCATGAAATTAAAAGACGCCTGCTCCTTGGGAGGAAAGCGATGGCGAACCTAAACAGCATGATAAAAAGTAGAGACATCACCCTGCCAACAAAAGTCCGCATGGTCAAAGCAATGGTATTCCCAGTAGTCATGTATGGCTGTGAGAGTTGGACTATAAGGAAGGCCGAGCGCCGAAGAATAGATTCTTTTGAACTATGGTGCTGGAGGAGACTCTTGAGAGTCCCTTGGACTGCAAGAAGAACAAATCAGTCAATCCTCAAAGAAATCAACCCTGACTGTTCCCTGGAAGGCCAGATAATGAAACTGAAGCTCAAATACTTTGGCCACCAAATGAGAAGGGAGCACTCACTGGAAAAGACCCTGATGCTGGGAAAGATTGAAGGTCAAAGAAGACGGGGACGGCAAAGGATGAGATGGTTAGACAGTGTCAGCGATGCAACGAACATGAAATTGAGCCAACTTCGGAGGACGGCGGAAGACAGGAGAGCCTGGCGGGAGATTGTCCATGGGGTCGCGAAGAGTCGGACTCGACTGTGCGACTGAACAACAACAAAATAGATAGGGGCTCTGGGGCAAGTGATGCTCTGTCTTCTTGGTGCTTGGGGGGGCCAACAGTGGGAGGGCTTCTAATGTCCTGGCCCCACTGGTGGACCTCCTGATGGCACTGGTATTTCTGGCCACTGTGTGATACAGAGTGTTGGACTGGATGGGCCTTTGGCCTGATCCAACATTGGCATCTCTTATGTTCTTATGTTCTTAAAATGTATATGGAATTTTTTGTTTATGAAAACTGAAAATAAACAGGGGGGAACACTAAGGTTTGTACCACATAGAATCGTTAAATATGAAAATTCACAATTGTGTAGCTTTGAAAAGCGGGGCTATTTATCACACAGCGAGATTTAAAATAATTAAAAAGTTAGAGGTGGCCACCTCTACCACCTGTTTATCCAACCGGAGGCTCAGGTCCAGGAGCACCCCCAAGCTGCAAACCTGCTGTTTCAGGGGAAGGGCAAACCTGTCCAGAACAGGGGATAACCCATTTTCTGTCCAAACCAGGGGACAACCCATTTCCTGGGTCAGACCTTCCCCCTACCAGTAGCACCTCTGTTTTGTCAGGATTAAGTTTTGGCTTGTTAGCCCTCATCCATTCCAAAACAGCTCTAGAGACCAGTTCACAGTTTCCACAACCTCTCTCGGATCTGCTAGTAGTAGGATAGTACTGTGTCATCTGTGGCAACTCAGTGTCATCTGGTGGCAACTCAGGCCAGATCTCTGGACAACCTCTCCAAGTGGCTTTACATAGATGTTGAAATGGTTGGGGGACAAGATGGAACTTTGAGGAACCCCAGAGGCCGAAGGGCAGACCAACAGTTACATCATATCTGATCTGGTCCTTAATGAAATAATACTAGGTCACTGTAATCAATACTGTCTGGAAAGTATTGGCTGGAGTGAAATGGTTATAGTTTAGATCCTTACAGTCCTTGCACTTTCTGGAGGCACACATATTAATAAGGATTCTGCTGGCAAAGGTGTTGGAATATTGAGCTGAACTGTAATTAGCACAAAATACAACTAATTATTTCAGAATACTATAGAAAAGTTTCAAATGGAAACTATTGCTTTAGTAATCATTCATTACGGCATATGCTCACACAGCAAAACTGACCTTTTGTGATCCTTGTTAGAATATAGCATAGTTTTATACTAGTTGTGAAAATTAATATTTAAAGAATTATCTTGTATTTTAATGTCTGTGTTTCAGCAGTACTCTGGCCATGCGACTCATTTGGTTTTATAGGAGTTGTCTGACTATAATCTGATGTATAAGTTTAAGAATTCTAAACTCTGAATTTCCTTAGCTGTGCATTTTTGACATTTTGCACGTATAATTAAACCCTTCCTTGATACCGGCAGAGAGAATGTCATAAC
Organism: Gekko japonicus; assembly: GCF_001447785.1. Taxonomy (NCBI): domain Eukaryota; kingdom Metazoa; phylum Chordata; class Lepidosauria; order Squamata; family Gekkonidae; genus Gekko; species Gekko japonicus. Next base: position 544,320 of record NW_015175382.1, on the reverse strand, counting down.
TGTTCTGAGGTTTATAGGTTAATGGCTTGTACTCTTCATTTGTTCAAAATGAAAGTACATTATATTGTTTTTTAAAAAATTGGTCCCATGTTGAGCATGTTACATATATTCCCTTCTTTAGAGTAGTGCTAAAAGTCCCTCAGGAACATGGTTTAAAATGGAAACAATTTGAAGAATACGCTTCTATATTGCTGGCAAGTACAGCTATAATAAGACGTATCTGTAGTGCAGCATATTAAAGTGGACAATTTGGTATTTGGAGACTCTGTTGTGCCCATTTTCTATACATTCTTGAACTTTTATGTGTTCATTCATCCTGGATGTGTCAGGTTTTCCACACTGTTCGTCAGCTATGTGATGACGCTCTCCCTTGTTCATGTGGAAATGAGGAGAATTTTTACAGCAGCAATTTTTCATTCTTCAGGTAATGAAATATTGAATTGTTGATTTATTTTTATTCCAAATGCCATGTATCATTTCATCAAATAATAAAAATAGCTTAAAAAGGGAATCCCTACATTTCAACAGATGTTCCTACTATAAAAATAATTGACATCATATGTTCAGATAACCTATCTGTCATTTGCCAAATGCTATTGTGAACTGAAGAAAACAAAAGCTGTGGTTTTATTTCACAACCTGTGTTTATCATCTCACTTTTGCCCTCTTCCCTTCTTCCTGTCTGGGTCCCCACTGCAAGCACAAGTGCTATCACAAGTTCAGGATACCTACCTGCAATATGCAGTTTCATGAGAGCAGGGTACCTCAAATTGTAATTTTATATTTTGGTTCAGATCCAAGTATACATCTCTTTAGGTACATATCCACTCTAACCAGTTCTATTATTCTTCCATAATCAGATCAGACCAGCTGTTGTTTATTATTTATCCAGTCAAATTAATGTTTTATCCAGGATATTTAGCCACAGTTGCAACTGTGTGGCTTTATTGCCCAGGGAAATCATTATTACAGCTACCGTAAACTTCATAGCAAACATACTTGATAGGCAAACATACCATGTTCAACATCCATGAACACCCATGAGCCAAACTTCCAGTCTGTTCACTTCTCTGTCTCCTATCTTGAATGGTAGTTGAACAGTTTTGCCGCTGTCCATTGTCTGGGGTGGTAGTAGTTGTGGCAGAGTGTTCAGCCCCATAGCCAGAAATTTTGGGTTGGTGGGGCATGGGGAAATTTTGTGGGGCACCAGGGGAGGGGAGAGGGGAGTCTACACACCTTTCTTGAACTTCGCTGCTTAGAGTTTAGGCACAGGCAGCCCCCACTTGAAAAATACAATTTAAAGAGAACCCTTTAAATGCTGTTTTTCAAGTGGGAGCTGCCTGCGCCTGAACTACAATGGTGAATTTGCCGCTTGGAGTTCAGGGAAGGTGTGTAGCTGGCAACCACCCCTCCCTCACCTCCTGAAAGATTTAAAGGACCCACTGATTAGCTGGAGGGCCTTTTAAATCTTGGAGGAGGGGAGGGAAAGGGGCAGCTGCAAGATTTAAAGGGCCCTCCAGCTGATCGGCAGGCCAAGTGCTCCCATCGAACTGCTAGAGGGCCCTTTTAGTGTCACAGAAGGAGAGGGATGGGGAGGAGGGGAAGAGGGGCAGCACCTGTTGTGGGGTGTGCCTTACATTTGAGGGGATGGAGCCACAAAATGCCCCATCATAGCTATGGGCCTGAGAGTGTTGCTTCTTTGTGGTGGTAGAATTTCATTTCCTTGCATTTGGGGGTATCCTCAATGGGATTATTCTCTTCAGAGTCACAGGTTTATAGGAATTTAAATGACATGAGAGGGAAACTACACTTTCCATAAGGCTGTGTGGAAAAGTACTTGTGCAAAATAACAGCCCCGGTCACATGGAGATTTTGCTGTGCAAAAGGCACGAATGTCAGGTGGATTTTTGGGTCATGATCACAGTGCAACATCTGGGAAGCGTAGCGCACCCATGGCCAACCCAAGGCATCCCGCCGAAGATGCAGAGTTTAAAAGTACCAAGGAAAGTGCACTAGTATCCACAAAATGTGCGGCACAGGCGGGCATCTGAGTGCGGGAGCGCTAGTATCCCATGGCATCCGGCGCCCGTCCATGTCCCGTCACAAACCAGATGTTTTTCATAAGCGCATGCGCACAAACACAAAACTGAAAGCAGTGCTGCTCCACAGAACTGCGCATGTGCACAAATGTGAAACACTTGTGTGATTGCGCCATGCTGCTTCTTTGCCATGCTGCAGCATCGCCGTGTGATCACCAGCTTACAGCCTAAGCAGAAGACTCGGGGGACCGTGTGGTCGGGCTACCGTGCTTTATTTTGCTCTGGGATGAACAGCCACGCCTCCCCCCCCCACGTTATCTGGCTCGTGTGACCGGGGCCAACATTGATTACAGATATAAATGAACATCAAACAATAAGACTCTTTAAAAAATAGAGTGTTCATAATCATTGGCTGATTGATTTTATTTCAGATGTGTAGCTGTGTTGGTCTGTAGCAGCAGAATTAAAAAGCTAAACTCTGGAGATACAGCATATAAATTTGACAGACAGATAGACAGACCCCAGTTTTGTTCTGTGTATTTATATGGTTGACTGTCAAGTGATATGTGATGAAAACAGGTCTTGGGTAGGAGGGCAGTAGGGCTCCGGTCACACAGGAGGATTTGCCTCGCAAGAGGGACAGATCGGAGGTGCATCAGGCTGGCGTGATCACACCGCAACGTCGGCGAAGCATCACGCACCCATCCCCAATCCGTCCCTTTGGCCCGAAAATGTGCCTTTAAAAGGTACTAGCAACAGAGCACTACTTCTTCACCCAAAGAGCAATTAACACATGGAATTCACTGCCACAGTAGGTGGTGGCAGCTATAAGCATGGATGGCTTAAAAAGGGAATTAGATAAGCATATGGAGTAGAGGTCCATCAGTGGCTATTAGCCACAAGGTATAGATAGGGGCTCTGGGGCAAGTGATGCTCTGTCGTCTTGGTGCTGGGGGGGGGGGTTGACAGTGGGAGGGCTTCTAATGTCCTGGCCCCACTGGTGAACTTCCTGATGGCACCTGGTATTTCTGGCCACTGTATGACACAGAGTGTTGGACTGGATGGGCCTTTGGCCTGATCCAACATTGGCATCTCTTATGTTCTTATGATGTGCGGCAACTCCAGGCATCTGGTCGGGGAAGTGCTGGTAGTCCGTCGCAGCCAGCGCCATTCCCCGTCCCATGCATGTGCACAACCGTGCTACTGCCGGTTTGCTGCACAACGTATGATCGGCTGCTGGAGCACGGAGTCACGGGGGCATGTCGGATCGCGCTCCCATGGTTCTTTTTGCTCCGGCTCTAATTTGCCTCCCTTTGGCAGCAGATCATCCCGCTCGTGTTACCAGGACCTAGGACTCCCACTGGGCTATGTGAGATCATGTATATGTGAAACAGTGCTGATTGCACTGTACTTATGCTGTACTATACTATCTGAAAAGATCAAAAGTAACCCAATGAACAAGTTCAAAGTGTTTGAAAACAGCCAAAATGATGGACAAAAAGAAAATCAGCTTCCTGTTCTTAACAGCAAACTGCTAGCCAACCCAGCAGGTATTCAAACAACCCTAATAATCAGGCCCATAGCCAGAACATTTTCAGTGGGGGGCACCAGGAAGCATGTGGCTATGGCACTAAAATAAAATATTAAATAAAAATAAACTGCCACCCCACCCTCTTACACATACTCAACTCCTTCCCAGTGGCACAAGAATCATCTCTAGGCAGCCAGCCTGAGGCAGTGGTCAGCAGGCCGGTTCTTTGCTCTTGTTTCTAAGGAGCCACAAATCAAGGGCCAGCAGGCAAGACTGGGGAGGGATAATAACTTGGGAGCATTATTCATTCACAACACTCTCACTGAGGAGCAAGTCCAATCGACTGCCACAGGACCAACTTTAAACGTGCTTTGACTTGTACTACTCGAGCTGCAATTTTCAGAACAGCTACTTGGAAGTGAATCTTGCAGCCAAAACCAAGGGCTACTCCTCCCCCAGAGCAAAAGAGGGATCATTTGGAGTGCCGAAGGAAGCAGCTCCAGGTGGGACAAAAGCAGGGAGTGGGGGGGGGGTGTTATGGTATCTGGTGGACAGAGCTCTCGTGGCCTTCTGTCAGAGAAAAAAGATCCCGTTTGTCAGCATGCCTGCCTTCTGCAAAAACAAGTCAAGGAAAGGTTGTCAGGAGCCACTGATAGTAGAGAATCTCTCTTCCTTCTGCCCTATTTTCTTACCCTGGCATGATTAAGCATCTGTGCTGGCAGGCTGTGCTAATGAATTCTGCTCCAGCCCAGCTGGGGTGGAAATCCCCTTGTGGGCCGGGTCCCCCACCTACTTACCTCCTGGCTGGCAGGCTCACCATCAGGGCTCTCAAAGACGAGGCGGGCATGACCGCCCTTCGACGTAGAGCACCAGCAGCTTATCTGCCGGCTTGGGCAGCATGCTGCACACCTCCATGGCCCCCGCTGTCATCAGCACTGCCTGCCAAGTGAAAATGAAAGCACCACCCAGGAGGGAGAGAGGGACTTAGGGAAGGAGGTTCCCCACTGGTGGACCTCCTGATGGCACTGGTATTTCTGGCCACTGTGTGACACAGAGTGTTGGACTGGATGGGCCTTTGGCCTGATCCAACATTGGCGTCTCTTATGTTCTTAGGCTGCTACCAATCCTTTGATTTATCCCTCCAGCCAGAAGTCAAAGGATAAACTTCTGACTTTCCCGGGCTTGACTGGGAAGTCCTCCCTGCAAGGTAGACTCACAGGAGGAATTCCACAAAAGTATTGTGGTAGGTGGTCTGTCAGTCTAGGCACTAGATTCCAGATTGCAGGCTGTGGAGACAAATGAGCAGGGTTAATATTTAAAATAAAAATATATATTTTATTAAGGTTCAAGTAATACTTTAAACATGAACAGTTACTGTGAGGAGAAAATAATAAAACTAGGAATTCAAAGGCTAACTAAAATGCTGTAAGACATTGGTTCAGAGGTTACAACATGTTACCCATTTGTAGTTCTGGGTTCCAGAGCAACTCTCTCCAGAGTCGGCAAAGCCAGTGGCTTCAGTAAGCATAAGTTCAAGATGGCTAAAATGAGCCAGAGCATGCCCACATGTCTTGGTAACAAGTAGGCACCCTCCGAGCGAAAGAATGAGTTTGAAGATGATTACCTTTATTGCTAAGGGTCCCAAGTATTGCTAGGCCTTTGCACCCATCAGGGCCTTTAGCAATTATCTATAGCCAAATGCATGAGCCAGTCACTGACCAGATGACCTAATGGTTTCTCTGACCATGTGAGAAGGAGATGAATCTGTCTGCAGCCAGCCCAAACTGGTTTCCCACAGGTGCTTAATTGGATGGAATGGCTTTGAAGATTAATACCAACACCTTGAAACAGATCCAGTACTCAATTGGTAGCCAGTGCAAGCAGCACAATACCGGCCGAATGCATGCCCACACAGGCATCAACACACATACAAATGCAAAAAAAAGCTGTGCCCATTTATTTACCAAAACATGTTCTGTGTGTGTTTTCTTCCATTGTATCACCGTCCTATCTTCCCTAGACCTGCAGTATATCCTTATAGTTGTTGTGATTTGGATTTATATCCCGCCCTCTCCACAAGCAGGCTTAGGGTGGGTCACAACAGTTACAATACAAACATAGTAGGAAATCCAAATACAACTTAAAACCATGGGAAAAGAGAGTCGATGGTAGCCATCACGAACTTTATAATAGCAAAACTAGCACTTATGATTGAATTGTAGTTTTTTAAATACTGTTTTAATTGTTTTATTGTACTATTTAAATGTTTTCTGCTGATTTTGTATAAGCCGCCCTGAGCCGGCCTTGGGCTGGGAGGGCGGGGTATAAATTTGAATAAATAAATAATAAATACATAAATTCATACAAAGTTAAATTCCTAAAAACAGCAACAAATAAATTTCTATTTCCAGTATCCATGGGTGCCTCTGGTGCTGGGCATATGCTGACACTCATCAGATTCCATGGCGATCTCTTAAAAGGGCAGTTCACCCGGGCAGTATAGGCAGGGAAGGCCAAAGTATTTAGAGGTCCACTGCCTCAACAAAAGGCCTGGTGGAACAGCTCCATTTTACCGACCCTGCAGAATTGTATTAAATCCTGTGGAATTGTAGGACACTGATCTCCAGTGGGAGCATGTTCCACCAGGCTGGAGCCAGCCATTCATTCATTCATCCATTCAATTTATACCCCACCAAGGCAAGCTCAGGGCGGCTTACATAAATATGCATATATAAATACAATTAAAATCATCCATAAAAACAACCATAAACAACTCAGTTATCCATTTTCCTAAAGTGCCAGAGCAATACCCAAATACAGTGCAAGAGCAAAGAGTCTAAGTGGACATCTTTCAGGCTGGGAACTACCAGCAGATGTTGCTTGGCAGAGTGCAAGGCTCTATGGGGCACATAGGGGAAGAGGCAGTCCTGGCAGATATGTTGGTCCCAGGCCACATAGGGTTTTAAAGGTTAGTACCATAACCTTGAACCTGATCTGGTACTCAACTGACAACCAGTGCAACTGGCATCACACCAACTGAATGGGTGCCCGCACAGATGTCACAGTCAGCAGATGTGCTGTCGCATTTTGCACTAGCTGCAGTTTCCAGGTCAGATTTAAGGGCAGCCCCACATAAAGTGTATTACAGTAATCTAACCTGGAAGTGACCATTGCATGGATTACTGTAACTAAATCCTGGGAGGAGAGATAGGGAGCCAGCTGCCTGACCAGCCAAAGATGGTAAAAGGCCAATCTGACAGCTGTGTTGACCTGGGCCTCCATGGAGAGTGAAGCATCCAGAACCACCCCCAGGCTGTCAACAATGCCACCCCACCAAGAATTGAGAGCCCAATTCCCATCCTCCCCCTCCGTGGCTCAGGTACAGAACCTCCATCTTCGTTGGATGTAATCTCAGCTGACTCTGTTTTACCACCCAGCCAAGTTCCCCAATACCCTGTCCAAGGTTTCTAGGGTGGAGTCCAGCTGGCCATCCATCATCAGATAGAGGTGGGTGTCATCAGCATACTGGTGACATCCCAGCCCAACCCCCTGAACCAGCTGGGCGAGGGGTGCATATAGATGTTAAACAGCATTGACGAGAGGATCACCCCCTGTGGCACACCACACTCCAGTGGGTGCCATGGAGAGGTCCTCTCACCTAGTGCCCCTCTTTGTCCCTAACCATGGAGAAAGGAGGAGCACCCTTGTAAGGCAGTCCCCTGTACCCCTAGTTCCACAATGATCAATCTCTAAGGGACTTTCTAGATGGGAAAAAAGATTTTATCCTGAACATCAAATTGATCTGTAAAAGGATCAATACCGAGGGTGCCATATGCTATCACCCACCCACCCACCCCAAAATACTGGCAGGGTAGTTCTGTTTAGGGGAGAGTGTATCATCCACACCAGGCATGTTCACTGATATATAATTTTGTTTTTAAAGGTAGGGGGAAGGATCTATGATATAGCAGTATATTAACAAGAGAATGCATTGTAGGTGCCAATGTCATGGGTATAGCCAACTTTGTAATGCTCATGTTTGCTGAAAGCAATATGTATTGATTTTTGTGTTTCATTTTCTGTGCTCAAAGAAGCTTTTTAAAGGAAAAAAATAATACCACCATATAAACAAACTTAATTTTCTGAGCAACTCAAAATTGTGGTTTGAGGATAAAGGGAGTACAATTTCCCTGTAATGGATGCACTTGCAGAAAGGCATTGTTGGGGTCCTGTGGAACAATTTAGTAACCAACATGCTTTTATTCATGGGAAAGGCTCTGTGTATGAATTTTCCTTTCAGCTACACTTCTACCCAGTTAAGATAATAGGAGATAATGGGAGTTATCATTGGACCTGTATAGAATTGAGCTACCATACTATGATAAGTATTGTGTTCTTATGATATGGTAGATTAAGTGACTTATTAGCTAAAAACAGCATCAAAAGAAGGATTTGACTGAGCTACATAGTAAAAGTGCTCATGAAAATGCGGAATGCATTCAGGTCCAAAGATTTGTACATGGTGCTCTGAAAGTGTCCCTTTACTTTGGAGGTTCCCATATGGGGTGCTGCACCTGTTGGAGAACATATTGTCCCCACTGAGCCAGCACTTTATTCATCCTTTGTCAGGGGTTGCAGTGGAACTGTGCATGCTTCATAGAGCTCTGATCCTGCAAGACAATAAGCATCTCAGGTGCTTACTCAGCAGTAGCACTAATTGGAGTGGAGTATTTGGTAGTTTCCCTATAGTGTAGTCACATTCCCCGTGTCTCCCACTTGCAGGGGAAAAGATTATACTGGCAGGACATCTCACTGATGGCTGGTGCTATGCTGCCAGCATATCTGAGCTATAGATGTCCTGGCTGGAATTTATTTAGAGCTTAAGAGGGCTGTGGCTGGCTGTAGACTTAGGCAATATCTAAAACTGACCCGGGGTGGGGGGGAGGCTTAGGTATGTGGTGAGTGGCTGAGCAGGGAGGACTTGTATTTTTAGGGTAATGGCTAAGTTTGTGGATCACACAAAATTAGTCAAAATGGTAAAGAATAAGGTTGGCTGTTAAAAATCCCAGGAGTAGCTCTGCAAATTTGGTAAGAGGGCAACAATATGGCAAATTTCAGTGTAGGTAAATGTAAGGTGATGCACACTGGAACAAAAATCCCCACTATTAGTATATTTTAAGTGACTTTTTAAAATTGATTTTAAGTTATTTTAAGATGCTGGGAAAGAATGAAGGTCAAAGAAGGCGGGGACGGCAAAGGATGAGATGGTTAGACAGTGTCATAGATGCAACAAACATGAAATTGAGCAAACTTCAGAGGACAGTGGAAGACAGGAAGGCCTGGCGTGATCTGGTCCATGGGGTCACAAAGAGTCGGACTCGACTGTGCGACTGAAAAGCAAAAGTGACTCTGAACTTGCTAAGGCCAAGAGGGATGGGAAAGAGACCTTTGGGGCGTCATAGAAGACAGGTCAATGAAAATGTCAACCCAGTTTGGCACAGTGGTGAAAAAGGCAAACAGGGAAAGGGATTGAAAATAAAATGGCCAATATTATAATGCCCCTGTATAGATCTATAGTGCGATCTCACTGGGAATATTGTGTGCAGTTCTCGTCACCATAACTCAAAAATCACATTGCAAAGTTGGATAAAGTATAGGTGAGGGCAACCAATATGATTACAAGGTTGGAGCACTTTTCCTATGAGGAAAGGCTGAAGAGTCTGGGACTTTTCAGTTTAGAAATCTCTAAGGGACGATATGACAAAGGTTTATTAAACTATGCATGGTGTAGAGAGAGTAGACATTTTTCTCCCTCTCCCAAAATATTACAACTCAGGGCACCCAATAAAGTTGATGGGCAGTGTTTCAGGACCAAAAAAAAAAAGAAATACTTTTTTACTCAATCAGTGATTAAAATATTAATTTTTTCTAGTAGATTATGTAGTGATGGCCATAGGCATAGACGGACTTAAAGCGAATAGGTCTCTCAGAGAATACTAGCCATGGTGACTAAAGGGAACCTCCACATTTAGAGGCAATAAACCTCTAAATACAGAGGTTTATTAGGAGGCAACATAGGGAGAAAACCTCACCCTCTATGCCCTGTTTTTCACCCTCCACAGTAACCAGTTGGCCACTGTGTTTGACAGTATGCATATGGACCCCTCATCTGATCCAGCAGGACTCTTCATAGTGTAGTGCCAGTGCAGCTTGGCATGGATATATCTCCAGATATGCTGTCGTATCTTTTGGTTGTACCAACCATAAGGCTTAGTTGCCATCCTAGTTCATTCACTCTTAGGCACTATTCATTGTTCTACATGGCCAGTTTTATGGTATGTAGATGTGTGTGTGTTCATGATGACACAGATCAAGCAGTTTTATGCAAACAGACACAAATGTTAGCCCAATTACCTTATTTTCTTATTAAAGTAGCCTGATGCCAGTTATAATACTGATGATGTGAAATCTGAAATGTAACATTTGTTGTAGGAATTCTAATGGAGAAGATTGTAGTGTAAAAATGAAGTGAGACATACGTACTTTTCTCTCTCTCTACTGAAGGATCTCTCTGTAGACCACATTGGTGGTTCTGCCCTCAAGTGCTAGGATCACTAGGCTGCTTGTTGAGCTCACTCTGGAGCAGGCCACATAGAACTGTCCATTTAAGAAGCAGTCATCTGTTAGATAAACTCCTGCCACCTTCCACGAAAGTGGTGGCCTTTCTACTTGTGTTCCTGGATTGTTTTGCTCATATGGAGACAGTGTTGTTCTGAGCACCTCAGGGTGATCTCACTGGTACTTGGCCTGTGCAGCTCAGTGCCCTGCAGGAGTACTATGTGCAAATGTCTTTGCCACATTCCTAAGTTGCTTCCTCCTTGTAGTGTTGGTGTATCTGGCTCAATGTTTGCCAGGAGCTTTCTTAGGGGCAGTAAGAGGTGAGGGGTTACGGGGGAGTTGGTGTGAGGGAGTGGTGATGCAGTGGACATTTCTTCAGGTTCATGAGAGAGGTACACATCAAAATGGCTCCTAGAAAGGTCCTTTACTATCTCCCCATGAACATTCATTAACTCAATTGCCATGCTGGCTTTTTTGAAAAATGTCTACTCAGGAGTCTTGAATTGCTGATTTCTGTAACTGTCCTCAACTGTCTGCAGTCTCTTCTAACAATTGGGCGAACACATTTTGCCTCTTTTTAACCCCCTTAGGGTAACCTCCCCTTTTAAAACAAAAATGCTTCTCATTTATGTTACATTTAAAAAGTGGGACATAACTACATATTCAAACTACCCTCCAAGCAATCAGATATTAAGCAAGTTCATATGAACCAATTTTCCAGAACCCAGATTGTGAGAAGTTAAATAACCTAATAAAGGAAACTAGTTTTCTACAAATTTGGGGTATATTTCCATTGTGGGTGAGAGTGTAGCTAAGCTGGGCCAGCAGCGCCACTAAGGTGATCCTGCTGGGGTGGTGTCCCTGATGGATTAAAGTACCCTGGTCCTGGTCCTACACCAGACAGACACCGGCCTGTCTGGTGATGGGAGGGGATTATTTTTAAAGGCATCAGGGAGGCTGGGCCAGCAGCAGGGCTAAGGCAATCCTACTGAGCAAACCTCCCAGGCGGCTGTAAGCATCCACCTCCTCTCCTACACGTGACAGGCAGCTGCCTGTCCAGTGTAGGAGGGGGAGGAATATTTGAAGCCACTGTGGAGGTGGGGCCGGCAAGATTACTAAGGCATTACTGCTGGGGCAGGCTCCCTCATGGCTTTAAGTACCCTGAAACTGCTGCTGCACCTGACAGACAACCACCTGTTAAGTGTAGGAGGTGGGGGGAGTATGTTGGAAGCCATCAGAGAGGCTGGGCCAGCAGCATTACTGCACCTCACAGGTGGTTCTTGGCCATTCCTGATTTCCCCAACTGTCATCAGCTCTCTGCAGTCTCTTGTAACTGTTGGGTTGTTGTTTTTTTTACCTCAGAACACTGAGCTCTGCAGCTAACCAATCAGAGAGTGGGGGGGTGCAAGGAGGCAGCAGCCTAGCAGCCACATAGGAACCAATGGGGGGAGCACATTTTACCCCTTTTGACCCCCCCTTAGGGGTTGAATTTCTAAAAATCCCTTCTTAGTGAGCATCTATGCCATGGTAGGAGCTCTCTCCCCAAATATGGTGTTTATAGGTCCAGCGGTTTGGCCTGGGCGTTGATTTTATGGTGAGGTTTTTTCTTATATGCACATATAGATATGTGGAATTATGAATTATTCAATGGCAATAGGCATTAATTATAAGCCCATATCCCGTGTATACCAGAGTTTGAATTTCCAGTCCTCAGGAATAGATGCTGAGGCTAGATTACTAAAGCAGTGATTTCTTTACTAAAGGATTCTCACACATACAAAGATAAAATCAAGTGTACAAACAAACAATACAGAGCTAGGAAGTTAAATAGAAAAGTACAGAGACATTTGCATTAGCAGGATGTATTATTGGTGGGGTAATACTGAACCTGTCCGGCAAGGCGAGTTGACTCTGCAGTGAAAAAGGGATAAAATATGGGAAGGGGATTGTGTGTTGACCAGCAACACATGTGGTAGGTTCCAAACAGTGCTAAGAATGGAACCAGCAAGATAGGGTGGCGTTAGGAAAAGGTAAAAGCAAGAGAGAGAGCAATGGCTGGATGCTCTCTTTTTATACCTAAAATGTGACTTGAGCAGTGTTCCCTCTAAGCTGAGTTAGTGTGAGCTAGCTCACAGTTTTTTAGCCTCCTGCTCACACATTCTTGTCTTAGCTTAGGAAGGTTGGCTCCAGAGCAAATTGATTTATACAGTAGCCAAATCGCTTGCTCACAGCTTTAATGCCAGTAGCTCACAGAGTAGAATTTTTGCTCACAAGACTCCATGGCTTAGAGGGAGCATTGGACTTGAGGTATTTGCCTGTTGTCATATGGTCCCCAGGAAATATTAACCAAAACTTAAACTATGAATAGGGGAGAAAAGGGATTAATGGTTGGGCAATTGCAGGTAATGGCTTGGTGAAGAGTGACCCCTCTCAGGAGAATGGGAAAGACAAAGGAGGAAAGGAAGAGAACCAATCAGGTCGCAGGACCAGTACTTTGGGTTAACGGCCAGATGCTTGACAGCTGCGTTATCTTGATGGGCATCAGGGAGACTTGATGGCTCGCTGCTGTCGTCATCGGGCACATCCTTTTGTTTTAGTCTGGAGAGGAATGTGTGCTCCTTTTGGTGATGTTAATACGAGGAGGTGGGGGGAATGCCTACATGACGGAGAAGGGGATTGTTCATGGCATTTGTGCAGGAACATCTTGTCCTATCTGCAGAGCATGGCTTCTCTCTGTGATCTGCTGATGTTTCTGTGTGTATGGAGGTCAGGGCTGCTGGTCTGCATTCTGGGACTGAAGATGCAGGAGGAAGAGGCTTCTTGTAGTCCAGGAGTCCCCTTGGCTAAAGCACATCCCTTTAATCCAGTGTAAAGGCACTGTTTTTGGGCTACAGCATTGTCCATTGCCCTGATACACTCTTTTTACAGTACAGCAAGGTAGTCATATTTTAGAGTCTGTAGTAATGCCATTTGAAGTGGCTGCTTGGCAACACAAATGTTCCTGTAGTGAAGGCTCTCACTGATGTGAATAAATTTGGCTTCATGTCTTATGAAGTTCATTAATACTATGTTTCTTTTAATCATGCAACCAGGACAGTGGACTGTTAAATGTGTGTTTCAAGTCGGCAAAACCAGCTTTAACATGTCCCATTTAGAGTGGCTTCTACTACTAACATGGAAATGATCCCATTTTACTGGAATGGGCTTTGGTATGCAAGCTGATAGAGTATGAATAATCATATGTCTCTAGTAAGGCTGTATGGTCCAAATACATACTCAATTTGTATTAACTGTCCCCGGAAAAAAGGGGAAAGGGGAATTGTATGAATTTTTGAGCTGACAGCAAATGTTACATATTATATTACAAATGTAGTGAAGCATTCATTCTTCAACATCGCTATAAAGTACATGTTTTCCTAAATGTGTGAACCAAGCCACAGTCTCTACAAGATGCTATACTGAACACTAACATATACTTTCAAAACCACATCCAAAGGTAAACTGCATGCTCAGTTTACCACACAGACGGTATGCTTTTTAAATCTGAGACACCTTAAAGTCTTGACTGGATGAGAGTTGGAAATTGCTGACCTGTCAAGCACCTTGAGGATGCTAGATCAGTTTTCACTTGGCATTATTAAAGAAGCCAGAGCACAGAGGTGGTGATTAGCCTAGCAATGCCAGGAAAGCATCTTAATACAGTCAAGAGATTTAGAATGCAGAGAAACCAAGAGTGCGGATTGGCTCAAGGTAACAATCTGTCCATATAATCTGCCTAATGAATGAGACAAGCGCTAAACTATTTAGAATTTATGTGAATAAATGATTCATGAAGAAACACATCACTTTAATGTGCAACTGAGCTGAGAGCCAGCTATTATGAAGCCAATGACCCATGAATCAAGGCAAACAAAAGCTTTTTTCCCCTCACAGATTTTGACAGTTCAGAAAATACAGCCCATTCAAACAATTGCTATCTTAATTGACAGATACTGTTGTATTTGGAAGACTTATTTTCTAATTTCTGTGAACTGGGATAAAATATCTGGCTCATGTCGAGCGGTAACTCCTCAATTAAAAATGCATCCTCCTATTGTAATGCATTCAAGCCATTTTATAATTTCATTTAATATAGCATTTTGGCATACCATGTCAGATTTTATTAAGACATCCCACTCTGATCACTTATGATGAACAGATAAAATGTTAAGCTACTTACAGTGTTAACGTTAGTGATCAAAATAAAATATTAATTATGTACAGGTATCAGTGTGTTTCAGTGTAACATGATGCATTTCCTTTAATCACAGTTTCAGGAACCAGTCACTCAATAGCAGCGTCTTCTTGGATTTCCAATGAAATGCAATAACATTCCTAGCGGCCGCAAGACACAATTCTATCAACTCTTTCATAAGCCCATTGGGGGCAGGATGGCTCCAATGATTCAAAAGGAACAAGGAGGGTTGTAGTTGGAGGGCGCAACCTGTAATTAAAAGTATTTGGGCATTGACTTCTCTCCAGAAGGCCTGGACCTTGGGACACTCCCACCAGCAATGAATATAGGTGCCACGGCCCCCACAATTTTTCCAACATCTGTCCGAGATTGCGGGGTTAATGCCATGCAGCTGATGCGGGGTCAGGTACCATCGAAATAAAAGTTTATAAGTTAACATTTGAATATTGGTAAAACGGGAGCAGCAAAGAGGAGAGGACCAGATCGCAGTCCACTGTTCGGAGGTAAGCGCCTGACCAATATCTCTATGCCATTTTGTTTGATATCCAGTCTGGTCTTCTTTATATTGAAAATTGAGAAGACAGTACACTTTCGACAATTAGGTGGAATTCAGCCCTACACCTTTCTTCCCCAAGACACCTTCTGAGTCAAAAGGTCCTTCTAAGCTGTGCAGACTTGTGAGCAAAAATTCTACTTTGTGAGGTCCTGGCAATAAAATTGTGAGCAAATGATTTGGCTACTGCATAAATTATTTATTTATTTTATTTAACATTCGACTTCTATACCGCTCAGACCCGGAGGTCTGAGAGCGGTTTACAATTTGTGCTGCAAGTGCAAATTAATCCTAATACTATGGCCACATGTTCCAGGGGGAGGGGCTGCCTACCGGCACCCGGGTGGGTTCGCTGTTCCTGGCTCTCTTTTCTCAGCGGTTCTCTTTTTTCCTCGGCGGTCCACTGGAGTCGGCACCCATTTCGCGGCCAGTCCTTTCTCGGCTTTTTATTTCTGCGGTCTTCTTGGCGCACGGCCTGTGGTAGCCTCGGCCCAGCTGTGTCCACATTTTGGCTCCGCTGCGCCTGCGATGCTCACGTTGCCGTGCGCTCCTCTGTTGCTCCACCTCCACTGCCTTCGAGCGCCGGATGCTGAGTGCTGGATGCTTGTTGGTTCCATCGGCCACCAGGGATCGCCGCGCTGCACCGCCTCACCACCGTTGCCGCCATTGCCGCCATTGCCGCCACCGCTGAAGTTCCCACCATGTCCCCACTAGGAGGAGGGTGCCCCCTACCCTTCTAAGGGTAGGTACCCGATTTATCTACTTGCATTTAACTTTCAAACCGCTGGGTGGGCGGGAGCTAGGACTGGGGCCGGGTGCTCACCCCGGCCACTGTCGGTCTCGAACAGCCATAGGGCTGTTCGCTATGATGTTACTTGCAAGCGTTCTATTGCTTGCGCCACCGCTCCCTTAGTTTGCTCAGGAGCCATCCTTCCCGAGCTAAGACAAAAATCTGTGAACCATAGGCTAAAAAACTGTGAACTAGCTCACACTAACTCATCTTAGAGAGCCACTTCATGTTGCAAGTTCAAAATTTTTCAGTGCCAGAGCAATCTGGAAGCAGCAAAATTTCTCTATCAGGGCCCAAATCCTAGAACTAGCACCTCTGTGTCCCCTTTACTTCCTCCCCTGATCACTTATTTCCTTCCTGCAGACAGCATAAGACTCTCTTGAGACTGTAGCTAGTTCTACCAGTCTCTCCTTTACTGATGGCTTTTTTCGTCAGGTTCATTTTTCACCCTTAGCCTATTTTGCCCCCCCCCTTTTAGCCACCTTATAATTCATACCCCTCTCTCCCTTAGCAAAGAGCTTATTCTAATTTTCAGATTTTTCCAGAGGACTATTGCTTTGCAGTAGAAAACATGTGTGCATGCAAAAAAAGTCCTAGTCTTTACCCCTGGCATTGCCAAAGGCAGAATAACAGTTTAAATTCCAGAGAAATTTCCCTGTGGGCTGCTGCCCTTGAAAGCCACTGGGGGCCAGAATCAAACAGTCAATTTTCACAAACTCAGCCAGCACTACAAAAGTCACTTGGCAAAGACCCTTTGGTGGCAATGATGATTAATGTCAGCTCATCAACTGGCACCTCCAGAACCAGTTTGCAGGAAGAGGCAATTCATAAACCAGCTTGGCTTCTTCCAGAGCCATTTTACCGTCCAATTCACCCTAGGTATTTTTGATAGGAAGCAGGGGTGGGAAACAACTCTGACTGAAGCCTTAGGGAGTCACTTCTGGTCGGATTAGATCAATCAAGCTTAACCAATGGTCATGTGACTAAAAAGGCAGCCTTATAATAAAGCCTCCTTTCCGGTTCTGTGCTTTAGTTCCCTGTAACCTCTGTCTGCCCTTTTCTTCAAGGTTCATCACCTATCTATCCTTCAGGTTGTTGTTTCCTAGCCCATTACCTACTGCATTTCAGCCTCCTTACCTATGGGTTTTCTGTCCGATAGACTATCTATCAAGGCCTTCCCCATTCTCAGGCATCATCTGAGGTTTTAATCCCTGTCAAATGGACAGCTTTCTTTTTCCTCACAGAAGCTGGACTACAAATTGTTTATGATCTGTGAGATACAACCCCCCCCCCTTATCCACCACATCAGCTCAATCAATATCAGAGGTTTCACTGCTATAGTACAATATGGATACTTCTCACAGTAATACTTAATGGATGAAAGGCCCCTCAACTAAAATCTGAGTACAGAAATCCTTTAAGCAATGTGTTGTATAGCCTTCTGGGACAATTCCAAGTTAGGTAGATATTAAGCCTGCTACGCAAGGAGGGCAGGATATAAATCAAATAAATAAATAAATAAGAATTCATCTGTCAGATGGCATAATGCCATCACTTGATCAGGCCTGGTATTAGCACCAGGCCCTAGGAGTCAATAAAAGGTATGTGGAGAGTCAGGGCAAAGAATATAGCAAATATAAACTGATAACCATTATGATTATCATCATTATGCCCATTGTCAGAAAGACTAATAATTTCACCACAAATACACCACAAATACGATTGCCAGATTAATTTAGAGAGTCAATTAGGTGTTGTGGTTAAGAGCATGGACTCTAATCTGGGAGAATCAGGTTTGATTCCCCACTCCTTCACATGCAGCTGCTGGTGTGACCTTGGGTCAGTCATAAGTTCTTTCAGAGCTGTTCCCTCAAGGGCAGTTCTTGAGAGAGCTCCCTCAGACCCACCTACCTCACAGGGTGTCTGTTGTGGGTAGGGGGAGGGGAAGGGATTATAAGACGCTCTGAGACTCCTAGTGAAGGGTGGGGTATAAATCCAATCTCCTCCTCCTCCTCTTCTTCTTCTCTTGATCAAACTCTTTGCTTGTGTAATGATTCCTTGTTTTACTTTGTGTGTGTTCCTTTAAATGTTTGGTGTTATGTATTCACTGTATTAAATGCAATGTTAAGCTTGAGACCTTAGCCAGGATTCTAAGCTGGAACAATCCTATTGACTAATGCTTAAGTGTAACCAATCAGATGCAAGAGAACTGTGCTGGAGGAAACAAATCTGATTGGACATTATTGTAACAATGCTATTGGTCCTTAACTATTCTAGGGCATGGCTACATCAGCCCGGGATAGTTTAAAAGGGAGCTATGCTCCACTGCTGGTTGTTGTGTGTTATTCTGATGTTCCTGTTGATAATAAAGCTGATTTAACTTACAATGGCGTTGAGTCCATACTTGACATTTGGTTTGAGTGCAGTGCTGGAATCTAAGTTATGGAGAGGTCAGATTTAGAGTGAGTCAGTCAGTGAGTGAGCTGACAGAGTCTGTGTGGAAACTTAAAGAGTTCAGAGTTCAGTATATACGGCTTTAAGAGTTTAAATGTGAAGGAGCTATGAGAAGGGTCTGTGAGACTCTAAAGTAAAGAAAGAGAACTAATAGTACAAAGAGCTAAGCCAGTGCGGCTGCCTATGTGAGAGATTCCTGTCAGAGTGGGATCTTAATGTCAAAAGACTGTGTTTGGTACCTTGCCAGTTTATTTACCAGTTCCTTTCCCCCAATAAAGTTACAGTTAACCAGCAACTTATTTTTTGTTCCTTAATCAATAAATCATATTTTGTTTACATTTAACCCAGAATTCAGTTCAATCCTTCCTCGGGGCCACATAGACCTTTGAAAGCCCAGACCCTGGGTCACATTACCAACAGCAGAAACAGAGAGAAGATTTGGAATTTCTTAAAATTCCTGGTGGCAGCAGAAACTACCCAGTTTATTACACAAAGAATAATTTTAAAGTGGAAACGGTCCCCCCAAATAAGCAGTGCGCCACAGCTTGCTCACTGGATCACCTCAATGTTGTCACTGAGAGAAAGGCAAGTTAATAATGAAGTAAAGGTATGCATATTGATCTGGATGGTTTGGCAGCCATTAACAGGTACTGTTATGCTACCATAAGGCATGCAAAGACAACAAAGGAGTAAATCTCAACCCAAAATTCTACTATATTAGAAGACAATTTTGGCAATTCAACAGTTTCAACATGAACAAAAAATGGTTAAAGTAAATAGTTTCTGAGCGTATGCCAACATAGGCTGTGGTCCCAGCTGGCTGGACCAATGCATACCAACCAGACACCAGACAGGTACAAGAATGACACTTGAAACACATCTAGGTTTTTTTAAATTGTGAATGGGTAATAATTTCATGGCACGGGGAAATTACTTGTAATAAAATAGGAAAATTATAAAGAAAATTAGTATTATGACCCCATTATTGTTTAACTTTACAGCATCACTACTAAGGGCCTTTACAGTCAACAAGAGTATATGGACTGAATCTTCCTTTCAAGTCTCAACCTGCCATCAGAAAGAGATGAGGAAGGGAATACTGGAAGATGCTTGCATTAAAAAAATACAATAAATGGTTTTCACTCTTCATATGCAGAAAGTATTTTGTTCAGACAGTGTTTCAACTCAGCAGAGCTTAGAAATCATTTAACAAAGATATTATTCATATTGTTCTGTGACTGATCAATCCCATTTTTCTGAATACAATGAACTGTGACTTCATGGATTATGTAAGAATTATTTTAACTGTGTAATTTGATAAACACCCACATTTAGACACCTACACAAATTCACAAGATTTATTTTCCTCTATATTCTTTATCCAATAACAATAATAACAATAAAAAGAATCTTTGTATGAGAAGTCAATTGAATTAGAGATTGTTATTATAAAACAAAGAAAAAAACACGTGGAAGGGAATTCAGTGATTTCATGTAGAGATGCCACTAGTGTTCAAAATGGGAACAAGACATCTATTGTGACTATCCCCAGCTTGGAAAACCTCACACCATCTCAGTTTGGGTCCAGAACTCACCTCCAGGACCCTGTGACCAATCAGTCCTTCCTGTCAGTAAACAATAATTTACCTTTATGAAAAGGGGAAAGCAACTAACAGCAGGGAAGGCTCTTTAAACATATGGCCTTTACAGTCAACAAGAGAGTACGAAAGGCAGTAATGGGATACAATCTCAAAAACGACAGAATGATCTCGGTCCGAATCCAAGGAAAACTATTCAACATCACAGTAATTCAAGTCTATGCCCCAACCACTGATGCAGAAGAGGCTGAAGTGGACCGGCTCTATGAAGACCTACAACACCTCCTAGAATGAACACCAAAAAAAGATGTTCTCCTCATCATAGGGAACTGGAATGCTAAAGTAGGAAGTTAAAAAGTAACCGGAATAACAGACAAGTTTGGCTTTGGAGAACAAAATGAAGCTGGGCAAAGGCTAACAGAGTTTTGTCAAGAGAACACGCTGGTCATAGTGAACGCCCTCTTCCAACAACCTAAGAGGCGACTCTACACATGGACATCACCAGATGGGCAAAACCGAAATCATATTGATTATATAATTTGCAGTCAAAGATGGAGAAACTCTATCCAGTCAGTAAAAACAAGATCTGGAGCTGACTGTGGGTCAGATCATGAGCTATTCATTGCAAAATTCAGACTTAAACTGAAGAAAGTTGGAAAAACCATTCAGATTTGACCTAGATCACATCCTTGATGAATATACAGTAAAGGTGAAGAATAGGTTTAAGGGACTAGATTTGATAGATAGAGTGCTTGAAGAATTGTGGACAGAGATTCGTGACATTGTACAGGAGGCAGCAATCACCACCATCCCAAAGAAAAAGAAATGCAAGAAAGCAAAGTGGCTGTCTGATGAGGCTTTACAAATAGCAGAGGAAAGAAGGAAAGCAAAAGGCAAAGGTGAAAAGGAAAGATTTACCCAACTGAATGCAGATTTCCAGAGAACAGCAAGGAGAGATAAGGAGGCCTTCCTGAATGAACAGTGCAAAGTAATAGAAGAAAACAATAGAATGGGAAGGACTAGAGATCTCTTCAAGAAAATTGGAGAAATCAAGGGAACGTTCCATGCAAAGCTGGCCATGATAAAGGACAAAAACGGTAGGGACCTAACAGAAGCAGAAGAGATTAGGAAAAGATGGCAAGAATACACAGAAGAACTATACAAGAAAGACCTCAATGTCCTTGACAAACACGACGGTATAATCACTGACCTTGAGCCAGACATCCTGGAATGTGAAGTTAAATGGGCCTTAGAAAACATTACTAACAACAAAGCTAGTGGAGGTGATGGTATCCCAGCTGAGCTATTCAAAGTCTTAGAAGATGATGCTGTTAAAGTGCTGCACGAAATTTGCCAGCAAATTTGGAAAACGCAACAGTGGCCACAGGATTGGAAAAGATCAGTATACATTCCAATCCCAAAGAAGGGCAATGCCAAGGAATGTTCAAACTATCGCACAATTGCACTCATATCACACGCTAGCAAGGTCATGCTCAAGATCCTACAAGCTAGGCTTCAACAGTACATGGATAGAGAACTGCCAGAAGTACAAGCTGGGTTTCGAAGAGGTAGAGGAACTAGAGATCAAATTGCCAACATTCGCTGGATTATGGAGAAAGCAAGAGAGTACCAGAAAAATATCTACTTCTGCTTCATTGACTATGCTAAAGCCTTTGACTGTGTGGATCACAACAAACTATGGCAGGTCCTTAAAGAGATGGGAGTACCAGACACCTCACATGACTCCTGAGAAACCTGTATAAGGGTCAAGAAGCAACAGTTAGAACCGGATATGGAACAACTGATTGGTTTAGCATAGGAAAAGGAGTATGACAAGGATGCATATTGTCCCCTTGCTTATTTAATTTATATGCAGAGTACATCGTGCAAAATGCCGGCCTGCATGATTCAGAAGCCAGAAGTAAGATTGCTGGGAAAAACATCAACAGATATGCAGACGATACCACTCTAATGGCAGAAAGTGAAGAGGACCTCAAGAGCCTCTTGCTTAGGGTAAAAGAGGAGAGCGCAAAGGTTGGCTTGAAACTCAACATCAAAAAACTAAGATCATGGCATCTGGCTCCATTACTCCTTGGCAAACAGAATGAGATGTTGTGGAAGTAGTGACAGACTTCACATTCCTGGGATCGAAGATCACTGCAAACGGTGGCTGCAGCCATGAAATTAAAAGATGCCTGCTCCTTGGGAGGAAAGTGATGGCAAACCTAGACAGCATAATAAAAAGTAGAGACATCACCCTGCCAACAAAAGTCTGTATGGTCAATGCAATGGTATTCCCAGTAGTCATGTATGGCTGTGAGAGTTGGACTATAAGGAAGGCCGAGCGCCGAAGAATAGATTCTTTTGAACTATGGTGCTGAAGAAGACTCTTGAGAGTCCCCTGGACTGCAAGGAGATCAAATCAGTCAATCCTAAAAGAAATCAACCCTGACTGTTCCCTGGAAGTTCAGATACTGAAGCTGAAGCTCAAATACTTTGGCCACCAAATGAGAAGGGAGCACTCACTGGAGAAGACCCTGATGCTGGGAAAGATTGAATGTCAAAGAAGAAGGGAACGGCAAAGGATGAGGTGGTTGGACAGTGTTATCGAGGCAACGAACATGAAATTAAGCAAACTCTGGAGCACAACAGATGACAGAAGGACCTGTCATGATGTGGTCCATGGGTTCATGAAGAGTTGGACTTGATGAGAGACCCAACCACTCTTCTCTTACTCATAGGGGCTGACTTACGGCCCATATATGCAGAGGAACCACAGCTTTCTACTCTGCTCTCACTCTTTCTTCTTCCCAGTCACCTTTCAGTGACCTTTACATGATGCTCCAGGCATCAGACTGAAAGCAAACTGCCTCTAAGTCTGTGCTTTGCACTGCCAACTTAGTAAAGCAATGGAAAAATGAATGGAAAACTAATGAATGAAACAAATGAGCATTTTCATTAGTTTCTCATTTGTTTTGGTTTTACCCTTCTGTTTTGATTGTCAAAAAAAATGAGACAAATGGAGTTCATCCATTTTGTCTTCCATTGATTTTTTACAAGGAGCACACACCATAGTATAAAGTAATGTTCACATATTCAAGTGACACTAATTCCAGTGGCTGGTATCCAAAAATCCACTTCAAGCCTGGGTATTCCCAGTGAGATTTTTTCCCTTTCATTTCCAGCAGACCTCAGTGCTATTTCACAAAGATTTGAAAGTGTCTTCAGTTTCAAAAGCAATTTGCTGTATAGCATGAAAACTTGCAAGCATGTTGTGGTCTTATCTTTTCCTTTCTCTTCTCCTGATGGCAGACTGAAACTTCAAAAGGAGGATCATTTTCTCTCCTTCATTATATATCTGTGCTGCATCACTCCATAAACTCTTCAAGGAAGGTGTTATTCCTTAATAGTGAAACAAAGGATACACTTATGGGTTAAAAGATATAAACATAAGCCCAACGCTCAAGAGATATAATCATAAACATAAAGCCGTCTTAGTCCAGAACTCAGTGCACATTTCTTAGCATCCCAGCAGATAGTTAAATTAGGTTCTTGTCTGAATTTTAAAGAATATCCTGTACTTAATCCTACACATCTTCATCGGGAACGAAGAACATTAAATTACACACATACTTACATATTATTTTGGTAATTGCACAGATTTCCAAACTTATGGTATTATCTGAAGATTCAAGGTGCACAGCTTCACTAAAAATTAAACATTAACAGTACTTTGTCCAGACAATTTGTTAGTAGCTATGTGATCAAGATCACAGATTGTGCTGGCTGGCCTTGTTATCTCAGTTTATCTGGTATATATTGGTTTGCATAAAAACCTAGATTCTTTTACAAACATTTTTTATATAAAAGACAAACAAACATACATACAAAAATCGGGGATTATCATTACATCATTGAATTGACTATTTAGTTACCTCATACAATAACTAAAAACATTTTTAATTTGTTCCACCTTGTATTTCTATATAAATCTTTTGCATATAATAAAAAATGTAGTTCTTATTTGCTTCTAAATTGGTTGTATGTTATATATTTTATTTGTTGTATTCTTCAAGCCATTTGTAGAATCATAACCACGTGTTCTCAAAGCTTCCTTCAGTCTGTCCTCTTTCTTTGTATTTAAATTTTATATTAATTTTTATCTTCAATAACAAACAACATCAACATACACTTTCAACAACAATTATATATCATGTAGAGTATGCACAACAATATCCTCTTAACATTAAAGTTAATTTGTCCATCTCTGCAATTTCCAACATTTTGTTTATAGTTTCTTCTTTTGAAGGTTCCTCATTTGTTCTCCAATGTTTAGCATATAATATTCTTGCAGTTGTCACTACATGTATAATAAGGAAAGAATCTTGTTTTTTTTTTACATTTTTTTGGTAATATATTCAATAAAAACAATTCTGGTACAAAAGGTATAGTAATTTTTAACATTTTCTGTAATATTTCATGAATCCAAGACCAATATTTTTTAACTCTATCACATGTCCACCAATATGAAAAAAGGAACCAACTTTTTTTGACATTTCCAACAATCATTTGATAGGTTACGGTAAAACTTTGACAATTTATCTGGAGTAATATACCATCTATAAAACATAAAAAATATTATTGGTGCGCTCCAGTTTTAATTTGGCCATCTGATACAATCATGATCCTCTCTCTGAGCCCAGAATGCTAATATCTATAGAACAATAAATAGCTTCCATGAACATATGAGGAAGTTGGGTGCGGGAATGATACTATAAAGATTAGCTGATGCTTCTAGTTCTATACAACTTTCTGAAAGCCATTTAGGCATGCACCAGCATTTTATTAGTAATAATTATTGTTTTGTTTTATTTTCTAATAATACCAGTTATTTTGTTTATCAAGTACCTTGAGTTCCTTTTCCTTTGTCTGTTAGTGATTAATGTCCATTGGTTACAAAGGAATACACCTTTCTGTCCAGTGCTCTTCATGTTTTCCACCAATGTGTGATTGTATTCCTAATTCAAAAGATCCTCTCTGCCAAATTTTATGCAGGTAAGACAAAGCACCTCTTATTTTATAGGTGAAATCTATGGGTTTAGATTGGAATAACTCTGCATACGATTGCACTGTAACATTCTCACTTGCAAAGCAGGGGTCACACCAGAAAGCAAGCACACTTTCGAGTTGGTAATTCTCTTTTTCCTGCTTTCCTTAAGTAGATCTCTTCCTCAGTGTGCATTTCAAGCACCCAGTGTGAGTTAGAATAGATGCTTGCCTCTTTTTTCTCACAAACTGTTATACAGTATTATATATTTCTGAATGCAATATGAATCAAATCAGAGATCCGTGAAATGCACACCTATAAGGCCATAGGGTAAGGAGAAGCCATCCCTTGCCAACTGAGTAAAACTGCTTTACCTGGGACTATACCTAAATAACTGACTGAACTGGAAAGGTACACATTAAATATCCTCTCCTAGTGCAACTAAAATAGCTAATGTTTGAACAAATGCATTTTGCTGTTGGAAGTTAAAGCAGATCCCATTTTGCCTCTGTTTCTGGAGCATGAAGTGCCTAGCTCAGAGAGATGTGCCCATTACCACAGAACACAGTATTTCAGTAGAACCTAAATTGCTCTATATTATGGTCAGTACTCTAAGTACTTCTTATTTTACTGCACAGGCAGTTGCTGCAGAAAGCCTCTTAAATGGCTACGATGTAGACAGAGACTGACCAAATGCCAGTTTTAACTTATCTAGGGTTGGTTTTTCAAAAATGTCTGCATGCACTCAAAATAAGTGAAAAATTGCTCATTAAATCTACAAAAAGACTCTTCTGCTGACCCACTTTTTGACCTTCTCAGTGGTCAAATGTGCAGTATTGAATCTGTAAGTTAGGGGGTGCATTTCAATGACAGAATAAAATTTAGCCTATTAGCATGAACTCTTCACCGGGTTTAAATTCAATCTCGAACTCAGTCTTGGAATATCCAGCCACAGTTGGGGGGGGGGGGAGAACCAGTTCTTAGACAACTATCTAAATATATTCAATTATATTTCCTCATGAATTTTTGGCAAAGGATATTTTATTATCTTCATGTACAGATTTTAGACAGCCTTGCCAAGTGCCGCTTTTGCTGTCTATGTAATTCTTGTGTATTCTTGTCAGTATTTAAGGTCAGCAGAGAATGAAACAAAGGAAGACTAGATACTTATGTAGAGACTGAAGAATGTGTTCAACAAACACCTTAGTTAATAGCCCGAGTAAGGAGAAATGTTTTGGTCTGGCACATAAATAAAAGTAAGGTAAGTTCGCAGAAACCCTCAAAGAGAGATCTTGCAAGCTCAGGGGGATTTAGTGCTTGGCAATACAGTGAAAGGAACTCACACATGGGGATGGGCATGAACTACAAAAATACAAGTTCGGTTTGGGGTTTAAATGAGGTTTTAAATGAGGTTTTCAGAAAGCTGCAAAAACAGCTGAGTGGTGGGAGTGCTCTCAGCTGCTCAGCTGTTGCAAGCTTTCTTGTGCAGTCCCTTCAATGTTTAAAGGAAACAAGAAAGCCAGAAAATGGGGAGCAGCCTGTCTGGGAACGGGGCTGGGTGCTACTTCAACAGGGGAAGTCTCTGTCCATTGCCTGGTGATCCAGGAGAGTCTGGGCACTCACCCTCCCCATCACCTGAGGATACCCTCAACACCTGAACCTCTCAGCGGGAACTCACCCAGTAGGTCTCCAGCCTGTACTCCTTCACTGGCCTCCTAGGTGAGTTCCTGCTAGGAGGTCTGGGTGTCAGGGCATCCTCAGGTGATGGGGGGAGGGTGGATGAGTGTCTGGGGTCTTCTGGATCACCAGGCAACAGATGGGTTTCCCCTGTTGAAGTGGTGCCTAGACCCAACTCTGGACAGGCTGCTCCCCATTTTCTGGCTTTCTTATACAATCCTTTTGAACTTTTTAAAGGGATTGCACAAGAAAGTGTGAAACAGCTGAACGGCAAGGAGCATTCCCAAACTCTTAGCTGTTTTTGTAGCTTTCTGCTGGGCCTCGCTTCGGGGGTGTGCCTAGACCCAACTCTGGACAGGCTGCTCCCCATTTTCTGGCTTTCTTATACAATCCTTTTGAACTTTTTAAAGGGATTGCACAAGAAAGTGTGAAACAGCTGAACGGCAAGGAGCATTCCCAAACTCTTAGCTGTTTTTGTAGCTTTCTGCTGGGCCTCGCTTCGGGGG
>NW_015175382.1:480680-514653 GCF_001447785.1 Gekko japonicus | reverse complement strand
TCCCTGATGGATTAAAGTACCCTGGTCCTGCTCCTACATTTAAGAACATAAGAACATAAGAGACGCCAATGTTGGATCAGGCCAAAGGCCCATCCAGTCCAACACTCTGTGTCACACAGTGGCCAGAAATACCAGTGCCATCAGGAGGTCCAGCAGTGGGGCCAGGACATTAGAAGCCCTCCCACTGTTGACCCCCCCCCCAAGCACCAAGAAGACAGAGCATCACTTGCCCCAGAGCCCCTAGCTATACCTTGTGGCTAATAGCCACTGATGGACCTCTGCTCCATATGCTTATCTAATTCCCTTTTGAAGCCGTCCATGCTTGTAGCACCCACCACTTCCTGTGGCAGTGAATTCCATGTGTTAATCACTCTTTGGGTGAAGAAGTACTTCCTTTTATCCGTTCTAACCCGACCGCTCTGCAGTTTCATGGAGTGCCCACGAGTTCTTGTATTGTGAGAAAGGGAGAAAAGTACCTCTTTCTTTACCTGCTCTTTCCCATGCATAATCTTATAAACCTCGATCATGTCACCCCTCAGTCGTCTTTTCTCCAAGCTAAAGAGCCCTAAGCGCTTTAACCTTTCCTCATAGGGAAAGTGTTCCAACCCTTTTATCATTCGAGTTGCCCTTTTCTGCACTTTTTCCAAAGCTATAATATCCTTTTTAAGGTGTGGTGCCCAGAACTGCACACAGTATTCCAAATGAGGTCTCACCATTGATTTATATAGGGGCATTATTATATTGGCTGATCTGTTTTCAATACCCTTCCTAATAATCCCCAGCATAGCATTGGCCTTCTTTATTGCAGTCACACACTGTCTCGACATTTTCAGTGAGTTATCCACTACAACTCCAAGATCTCTCTCTTGCTCAGTCTCTGCCAGTTCAGACCCCATCAATGTGTATTTATATTTAGGATTTTTGGCTCCAATGTGCATCACCTTGCACTTGGCCACATTGAACCCCATTTGCCATGTTGACGCCCACTCGCCCATCCTTGACAGATCCCCTTGGAGTGCCTCACAATCCTCACTGGTTTTCACCACCCTGAACAACTTTGTATCATCCGCAAATTTAGCCACTTCACTGCTTACTCCCATCTCCAAATCATTAATGAACAAGTTAAAAAGCAGTGGACCAAGTACTGATCCCTGCGGTACCCCACTGCTTACCACCCTCCACTGAGAAAATTGCCCACCTACACTCACTCTCTGTTTTCTATGAACTAGCCAGTTTTTGATCCATAAAAGGACTTGTCCTTCTATCCCATGATTTTTGAGCTTACTTAGGAGCCTTTGATGAGGAACTTTATCAAAAGCTTTCTGGAAGTCAAGGTAAATAATATCTATTGGATCCCCCTTGTCCACATGTTTGTTCACCCCCTCAAAGAACACTAACAGGTTAGTGAGACAAGATCTTCCCTTACAGAAACCGTGCTGAGTCTGCCTCAATAGGTTTTGTTCATCTATGTGCCTACTAATTCTTTCCTTAATAATGGTTTCCACCAATTTACCCGGTATCGACGTCAGACTGACTGGCCTGTAATTTCCCGGATCTCCTCTGGAACCCTTTTTAAAGATGGGAGTGACATTTGCTACCTTCCAATCCTCAGGAATGGAGGCAGATTTTAAGGAAAGATTACATATCTTTGTCAGGAGATCTACAAGTTCACATTTGAGTTCTTTCAGAACTCTCGGATGTATGCCATCTGGGCCTGGTGATTTTTCAGTTTTTAAGTTGTCTATCAGTTTTAGGACCTCCTCTCTCGTCACCTCAATCTGACTCAGGTCTTTCAACACCCCTCCTGAAATCAGTGGTTCTGGAGTGGGCAAGCACTTCTCATCTTCCACAGTGAAGACGGAGGCAAAAAATGCGTTTAGCTTCTCAGCCATTTCCCTATCATCCTTCAATACTCCTTTTACCCCTTGGTCGTCCAAGGGCCCCACTGCCTCCCTGGCTGGTTTCCTGTTTCTAATGTATTTGAAGAAAGTTTTATTGTTGGTTTTTACGTTTTTTGCTATATGCTCCTCATATTCCCTTTTTGCCTGCCTGACCACAGACTTGCATTTTATTT
The DNA here is from genome assembly GCF_001447785.1 of Gekko japonicus. Classification (NCBI taxonomy): domain Eukaryota; kingdom Metazoa; phylum Chordata; class Lepidosauria; order Squamata; family Gekkonidae; genus Gekko; species Gekko japonicus. The sequence goes on along the minus strand of NW_015175382.1, from coordinate 512,579 downwards.
GCCATAGCCTGTGTTCCGTTTTATCAGCCTCACTGTGACTAGCTTTCCACCGCTTAAAGGAATCCTTTTTACCTTTTACAGCTTCCATTACTTTGTTTGTTAACCATGTAGGCTTTTTCTTATACCTGTTTGTGCCTTTCCTAACCTGCGGAATATATATTTTTTGAGCTTCTAGGATCTCAGGAACACAAGAATTGTTAGGAATGACTACAAGCCTCATAGGGAAACATAATAAAGGAACTTGAACCAGGTTAGGACCAATGAGTCCAATTCCCGCTGGTGGGAAGGCAGATAAAACTAGCGCCCAATTCCTTGGGAACACAACGGTTCTACAACATAAACACAAGTTCAGTTCTCAGGCATGAGATACATAATAAGCGAAGCAACGCCATAACTCCATTTCACCTCCAGCTGGTTGACCTTGAGCAGTTCCGCAGATGTAGCAAGCAAAAGACAGTAAACACCTACACAGGAGAATACAGGGGGCGATGGACAGGGCACAATGTAATATACAGAAAAGAACACACCACCTTATGGCAGCTTACTGAGAAGCTGCTATCTTGAATTCATTCATCATTTTATAATCCTCCTCTATCTTTTGATCTGGTGGGCAATAACAAACTCCCAGTGTTAAGTTTCCTTTTGCCCCCCCCTTTTCAACCCATAGAATTTCCAGAAGTGAATCCAATTCTCTTAACCTCTCAATCTTTCTGGACTTTATACCCTCTCTGACATACAGAGCCACCCCACCTCCAACCCTTCTCCTCGAAGTCAACTTACTTTACGGCGAAGACAAAGAGCCTAGGGCCTTGGCTTTCGGGCTCTTCTTGGGCTTCTTACAGAGCCCAAGAGTCCCTAGGCTAAGAGCCACAGGCAAAGAGCCCTTCGGCTCGTTCCTCTGGCAAGGTGCTTTCTTAAATACTGAATTATAGTCAATCACAGTCAAACAATGCCCTTTCCTCTCCCTCTCTCAAGCAGCCAGGACTCTGCAACAACTCTAATCGCTTTCACACACTCCCAAACACAGTCCTCCCACACAATATCCTCAGCTGAACCCACATGTCACTAGCCATGGTCTCAGTGGACAATTTCAATCCACCTCCCTGTAGAAAAGCAACAGCTACCCCCTCATCTCTCTGAGATGAAGCAACCCGAACCAGAGACCTTTCATCTCCTGTCAGCTGAGCTCTTAGCAGGAGCAGGAGACAGAGATGCTAGAGGGGTGAGTGGTTTTTTTACTTGCTTTCAGCTTATATTACAATTTATTAGTATTAACAATAATTAATACAAAATACTGTAATTTCCAGCATTTTTCTTTGTAGTTTTTATCTGCTTTCTAAATGTTCTGTGGAATTATATATCATCTAAAACCATTTTGTTCTGATTTTCTCTTAATGTCTGTCTGATTGTAAATTTGATAGCTTTTTTTCGTAGTTGTTCCCATTGTTGCATAGATATCTGTTCTTTAAAGTTTTGCATCCACTCAATCATACTTAATCATACTTTTTTTCATTTGTTCATCTTCCGTTTCTAGCTGGAGTAAAATATCTATTGTACTAAATGCTTTTTTGTTTTATATTCAGCTGTTCAAATTCAGTCGCAAGATCTTTTAGAACTCCACTTTCAATGCTCATGATCTCCTTTTGCCTTGAGACTGATTGATAATATAGCAGCCATTGAATGTTTACACCTTCATCTTGGATATCTTGACAGGACTTGATTTTCTCCTATTTATCATCATGCAATATGTTAAAAAACACTTTTATTTCTCATGTTCTTGTCATGGTAAGCTTCTACTGGGGACATGAGCAGAGAGTCTGAGGAGCTCAATAAATTATGGTGTGTTAACCATATTCTCAAAAGTCCATCTCTATGTGATTTCTTTCTTGTGTAATGATCTTTTTAGCTGATTTCTTAATCCATAAATATTTGTGTAGGCCTTCATCAAGAGTCACATTGCAACAGAAAGTTTAGTTTTGGTAGCACATTCATTTTGATTGCAGAGATTCTTCCTAGCCACAAGATTTTTAATTTTTTCCCATCTTGATAAATCTGCTTGTATCGATTTTCAAGTTTTTGGATAGTTATTATTTAAAAGATAACAATTTTGTCCAATCACATTTATTCCCAAATATTTAATACGATTGGTGGCTGCTGAGGACTCTGTGCTCTTTATAATCTCTTCTTGTTGTTGTTGTTTTAAACGTTTTGTTATCATTTTAATCTGTTTTCTGTTAATTTTATAGCCTGATAAGGATCCAGATTCCTCTATATGTTCAAATACATATTGCAATGATTTCTTGGGATTCAAGACTGTTAGAACAACATCATCTGCATAGGTTTTAATTTTGGACTCTACATCATTCACTTTTATTCCCTTAATTCTGTTGTCTGTCTGATCTTTATAGCTAAAATCTTTATTGCTAGTATGAATAATAAAGGGGATAAAGGACATCCCTGATGAGTTCCTTTTTTCAACTGAAATTGCTTTTGTTAGTTTCCCAATAATTAAAACCTTTGCTTTTTGGATCAAGGATATTCCATGCATCCAATTCCAGAATGCAGGAACACAGCCCATATTTTGTAGAACATTCAGTAAGAAAGGCCATGTTAAATTGCCAAAGGCTTTCTCTGCATCTAGAAATAGAAATGCTGCTTTCTTTCTCTTCTTATTCACAAATTTGATTGCATCTATTATGAATATTATATTATCTTTCATGTACCTGTTTGGTACAAAACATGTTTGATTGGAGTGTATTAGATTTGGTATGCATTTTCCTAATCTTTCTGCCATTATAGTCTACATTCAACGTAGAAAGAGGTCTATAAGACTGTGGTAATGATGCATCACTGCCCTCTTTATCTATTAGTGTTATATATGCCTCTTGCCATGTCTTTTCTCCCTTTATCTCATTCATAACTTTTTGTAATGGTATTATTAATACATCTTCAAGATGTTTGTAATATGTCGCTGTCAACCCATCAGGTCCTTCTTCATGTTCTTTGTTGCTTGAGAGATTTCTTGAATTGTTATTGACTTCATATTTTTCTGTGTTCTGACGTAAACTTTGCAATCAGGATATCTTTTAACTATTATCTTATTCTATCTTCTGAAACAGAGTTCTTTTTATATTATCCTGTAAAAATACTGATAGATTGTTCTTGCATTTCTTTTTTTGCATGTGTAATTTGATCTCCTTTTTTACACCTCTTTTTTTCTCTTGCCTTCCTGAGACAATGCACCAGATACCTGCCAGGTTTGTTCACATGTTCAAAATATCTTTGTTCTATGAATTTTAATTTTTTATGTACCTCTTCCACTTCTAACATGTATAAGTAGTTTTTTAATTGTTAATCTCTGCTAGTGTTTTTATTAAGATTGTTTTTTATGTTCTTGTTCCAATCTCTGGATTTTTTCCTACTATTATTTTAGTTAGATTAGAATCTTTCTTGCTTTTTTTTTTAATCAGTGGTTGCTAGTAGAGTTCCTCTGATAAAAACTTCCAAAATTGTGGTTGAAGACATTCTTTCTGTGTTTATTTTTTTTAAAAAAAACTTCAAGATTTTTAAAATACTTTTTACCACAACTTCTTGTTGTGAAAGAGCATCATTTAATCTCCATCTTCTTCTTGATTCTCTGTTCCATTGTAAAACTACTTCTATGGGATTGTGGTCTGCAAATATCTTTGGTTGAATCTCTAGTTTTTCTAAATTCGTTGTCAAGCTTTTTGATATTCAGTACATGTCTATTCTTGAATACATTTGATGTTTGTCAAGTCAAGTCAAATTTATTGTTACAGTCAACAACCAGTGCACTCAATCATTTTACATTAAAACATTTGAATACTAAATATGAGATGATGTCTGTCTGAAAAGAAAGTGTCTGCCCTTTGGATTCTTGGTCCTCCAGAATTCTTCTAATTCCAACATTTCCATGTACTGAAATACATTTTTGGGGTAGTTTTCCACCTTTAATATTCCATGGTCTGTCTTTTTGGGGGGTTAGTACTCCATTCATACCTCCAAGAATCATTATTTCCTCATCTGGGAGGGCTAGCATAGTTTGGGGGGGGAATTCTCAAAAATTTAATTTTAGCATTGTTTGGTGCACATATTGTGGCTATCGTACATATTTTGCCTTTCGGGAGTCTCATTTTAAAGATTAGGTGTCTTACATCTGGATCTCCTATTCTTCTAATTATGGATTGTTTATGTAAATGGCTACTCCACATTTTTTGGTATGTGCTGAAGCAAAATATGCTTTGCCTAATATTTATTGTTTAAAATATGTTCATATTTCTCATTTATGAGTTTCTTGTAGGTATAATATATCAATGTTTTGTTTTGTTTCAATTGGGTGAAAATTTTTGTGCATTTCAAGGGGGAATTCAGTCCATTGATAGTTATTGATATTATTTTTAATTTATCCATTTTGGTTTAATGTTGTTGCCACATCCAACTTGTCCTTTTCTGTGGTTGCTTCTTCTTCAGAGTTTTTGGTCAGTGAACTTTGCTTTGAACTGCTAGCAAATTGCTTTGAGTTGCTTGGAGATTCGCCTTCTGTTCCTCTATGTAAGCCCTCCGCTTGCAATTCTTCAACCAGTTACTTGGCTTATTCCTCTGTTGTGATTACATTTCTTCCTTTTGGTAAGCATTTTGTTGTTGTTCAGTCGCACAGTCAAGTCTGACTCTTTGGAAATGTATTTTCCAACAATATTTTATTTCTTTTGTAAAGCCTGTCTCAAAAAACCAAAGTCTTTCCTTTTCTTTAACACACTTGTTGGTAAATCCTGAAAGATATGCACTTCTTTTTCCACTACCTTGAGTGGTGATTCCCTTTGGTTCTTTAGTATTGTGTCCAGGACTGTACTCAGGATTTCTTTGTTGGGGCATTTAAATTTTTAAGGGGGCAGTTAAATAAATGTAATGAAAATAAATAAATAAATTACAGTTAATTAAATTAATTTGAATGCCTGTTTTAACATTAATTTTCATGTTTCCCAAAGGCTCATGGGAATGCTTGGACCATGACCGAGGTGGTCTATAATAGGGCTGGGCCTGCAGAAAGGGGGGTTTGCTAGAGATGTATTGAAGGTACCCTGTAGAAGGAAAATAAAAAGGCATTAAAATGCCTTCTGAGCTATCTTTTCCCAGGTCCCATGATTCGATCCAAGAATTCAAGAGTGGGAGGGAGAGGGAAGCCAAAGGGCAACCCATAGTGCATCTGTCTGAGGGAATCTCTCCTCAAAAATAAGGTTTACACACACACATATTAAGAAATACAAAAAAATACCCTCCCAAATAAGGTTTCTGGCAAGGCTATTTGTGGGCTGGGGGTTTTAATTTAAGGGGGCAGGGCTCCAAAATGCCCCCTACAGCTATGGGCCTGATTGTGTCTTTCTGTCTTTTTTTTTGTAGGTGAATCAAATCAGTATATCTTGAGGTAGCTTATTCTTGAATGCAAATCTTGCATTCTCTCTAGGTCAAGCCAGCTTTTGCACTCTCCTCTTTCACTCTTAGCAAGAGGCTCTTTAGGTCCTCTTCACTTTCTGCCATTAGAGTGGTATCGTCTGCATATCTGAGGTTATTGATGTTTTTCCCAGCAATCTTAATTTCGGCTTGTGATTCATCTAGACTGATATTTTGCATAATGTACTCTGCATATAAATTAAATAAGCAGGGTGACAATATACATCCTTGCTGTATTCTTTTTTCTATGCTAAACCAATGAGTTGTTCCATATCCGGTTCTAACTGTCGCTTCTTGACCCTTATAGAAAGGCTATGGCAAACCTAGACAGCATAATAAAAAGTAGAGATATCACCCTGCCAACAAAAGTCTGTATGGTCAAAGTAATGATATTCCCAGTCGTAATGCATGCTGCAAGAGTTGGACTATAAGGAAGGCTGAGCGCCAAAGAATAGATGCTTTCGAATTATGGTGCTGGAGAAGACTCTTAAGAGTCCCTTGGATGACAAGAAGATCAAATCAGTCAATCCTAAAAGAAATCAATCCTGACTGTTCCCTGGAAGGCCAGATACTGAAGCTGAAGCTCAAATACTTTGGCCACCAAATGAGAAGGGAACACTCACTGGAGAACACCCTGATGCTGGGAAAGATTTAAGGTAAAAGAAGAAGGGGATGTCAAAGGATGAGATGGTTAGACAGCGTTATTGATGCAATGAACATGAAATTAAGCAAACTCTGGAGGACGGCAGAAGACAGAAAGGCCTGGCATGATGTGGTCCATGGGGTCGTGAAGAGTCGGACTCAACTGACCAACAACAACATCTGATCAATGTCAGGAAAGTCCAAATTTGGCCTCCCAAAGTCCTCTGGGATTTCTCTAAAACATAAGTTATTAGATCTGCATTGAATTTCCAGGACTTCAGTACTTTGTTCTGCATTCTTGACCACCCCAGCTTTTATTGGATACAGCCGAATGATCATTTGGTGTAGCCTGGGATGGATCCAGCATTGGTGACCCACCTGCCACCTGATAACCACAATTCCCCAGCCCACCTGATGGGGGATGACACTGTGGAATGACGAGACCTCAAGATTCATGTGGGAGCTGGCTGCCGCATAGGCCCCTTGCCACCTAGTGGTGACGCTAGCTGGCAGTTCCCAACTGGGCATGTGGTTGAGTGGCTCCATCCCCAACACCCCTTAAGGGAGTCCCAAAACTGAGGGAGGTGGGCATGCAGGCCAGGCCTCTCCCTCAAAGGATCCATCCCAATGCCCATATGATCCCAGATGTGACAAGAAAACAATAAATAATAACATGAATATTACAAATTAAGCCATAAGAACTGAACACAAAAGGGGGGTGGGAAAATTGATGAAGATGAATAGGGGAGATATGTCCTCAGTATGGGCTCAAATAGCTGAAGGGGGCTGCTGCACCATGTCCCTCAAGGGCTGGCCCCTGCTGATGAAGCCGGACAGCCCAACCCATGGCCAATTCCACCCTGCTCAACTCAGAGGACAACATAATGCTCCTGATTGCCTTCCTTGCTTCACCCCCTCCCCCAATCTACAAAAATGGAACAGAGGGCTGTCAAAGCAAAAGAGATGGACACTAAAACTAACAGCGATCTCAAAGAGACAAGGAGGGAAAGCATGAGAGAAACAGAAAAGATTTACAAGGACTTAACTCCTTCCCTGCAGATGTTTTTAGAAAGTGTCGTCTTAAATTCGGCTGATAGAAAAGAGCTTGAACCTGACCTCAAGATTAAGAAGCCAGTGAGATGCCACTGGGCCCCGAGGATGAGACCAAGAAGGAAGAGGCTTAAGATTTGGAGACGGAGGAGGGTTGCAGAATTTCGAGTGAACATTTAAGAAGCCATCAAGACTTTAGAGAGAATTAGCATAGTTGTAAAGGTGGAAGGGCTCTGAAAATTGCCCGTATGAAGAGAGCTGGAGGAGATGCTCTGGAAATCTTCTCATAACAAGTAATAAACTAACACGTAAGCTTAGAAAGACAGGATCTCGCAAAGTATATTGTTTATTAACAGGGGTTTTTTTCCATTACTAACTGCAGTCTAACAGGGTAATGATCTCCTACTCTTGGATTTTTAGTTTAGTGTGGGTTACTTTTCTTTCTCCTTAGTTGTAGTTCCCCTTCCCTTCTTTTCTTTGTAGTTTATGTAGTATTAAAAAAATAAAAAAACCCTCCGGGGGTCTTAAAAAAAACTACTTACAAATAGGGTTGCCAGCCAAGGGGCTGGGGGATGCTGCTGGCATAATGGAATGATGTCACTTCCAGGAATACCTGGAAGCAGGGCTTTTTTTCTGGGGGAATGTACCTGAATGGAGTTCCAGAACCTCTTTAACCAAATTCTTTTTAAAAATGTTTAAAAGTTCAATAATTCAGTATACAGAATGAAAACTTCATTTCCCTCTTGAGAGTTCTGGCATCTCTTTTTCAAAAAAAAAAAAAATAAGAAGCCCTGCCTGGAAGTGACATCACACCATTGTGCCAACAGCGTGATTAATTTTTTTCCTGCCAGCCGAGAGGACAACAGTGCAAAGTGGAAAGGAGGGGTTGTCAGTGGGAGGTTTACTGCCATAGTGGAAGACCTGGCAACTCTGACAGACAACCAGGCCTAGACCACATTACTAACTATAGACCACATAACTACCAAGCTATAACTGCTAGGCCAGAACAGAGGAAGAGAATGTTAACCTTAAAGGTACAGTAACATTATTTACAAAACTGTTCCATATACCACATTCCCCTTAAGTCTATTGCAGTCAGCTGGCTTAGATCCGTGTAACAGGGAATTGTTAAAGGTAGTGGGACTTAAAACATGTAATTCCTTTCCTAACTTCTGAAGTGGTACTGTCCATTCTACCACCCCAGCATTCTCTCACTCGATTATCACCTCATTCTGCTGCATGTACAAGCCAGTCCTGAGCACCTGTTTAAAGTCCTACATTTCACAGTTTTACAGCACAATCCTAAGCAGACTTACACCAGTCTCAATTCACTGAAATGAAGGGGGTTAGACTGGAGTAACTCTGCATAAGATTGCACTTAGTGAGCAGTGGCCATAGATCTCCAGTAGTCCAACTTCTTGGCTTTCCATCCAAAGCAACTTCATATATGCAATCTATAAAGCTTGTGTAAACAAAATAGTATCTTCTCTCTCTATATAGCAATGCTAAACCTAACAGAAGACTATAGTAGATAATGTTTCCCCATTTTAGCCAAAAGCTATGATCCGATATACTAGCAAAACATGCTATAGAAACTAATACCTTAGAACCTTTGTACCTTGACACAGGATTAAGTTTCTGAAATATCATCCAAAATGTAATATCATCAAATGACTCAAAGAGAACAGATTGACTGTGAATAATGTTTTCTCTGCATCAAATAAAACCATACCACACAAAATTGAAGCTATTTTTATTAAGAGGTGATTGAAACTTAAAAATAAGATCTATTTGCACAAAGGTTATATCTTTAAACTATTGTAGCAGTTCCACAGCTTACAAATACACCAGAAGGCTTAATTAATTCTGCTAAATGTGAAACATCTAGTTCTCAGTTCTTTTCTTATTGGTTGTGCTATAAAAATAAAACATACTCCCTTGGCAGCTCAAACCTGAAGACATTTATGTGGAACTAAGAAGCTTTGATTTCAGTTGAATTTAATTCTAAGCAAGTCTCCTTGGGATCTCAGCTCCCAGCATACTCCCATCACCTTTGGAGATCTTACTCTTCAAATTAAAGCATCAAAACCGAGAGAAGGGTTTGGTGCTAAATTAAAACAAAAATGCAGAAGGGCATTCTAGAGACATTTCATGAAGGAGTACTTCTCCCTGGTGCATCATTAAGAGACCATCTCTTTTCTATTTATTTAGAACATTTTTTTCCTCATGTCTTATGAAATCCAGACCCAAGAACTGTAATATAGCAAGAACATTTAACCCAAAAAGCTTTAAGTAATGATTACAATGCAGCAAAAATAAGCACCGAACCCAACTTACCAGGTGCTGCATTATGCCTGTACAAGAGCTGGGGAAGAGGCCCGTCAGCTGCCAGCAGCCATGTGGCATTTCACCTAGGCTGGGAGGTTGGTGCAGGTCAGCTGTTCGATGCCAGCCAGCTGCATCATCAGTGGTGGCCCCCAAGGTGGAGGCAACTCAAGGTGCGGCCATGGCACTGCATCAGGCCCCATGACCAATTAAATCACCATGGTGGGGTGCTTCACCCTGTTTTGTGGATCCTCACCCACCCTCCATCAATTTAGTTATGGTATATTCTTGTATTGTTGTTCTGTGTTTTTCATTTTTCACAGCTCTGGCAGTTTGGGCATTGGGAAGGATCCATTGGGGAAGGCTGGGCCTGCATGCCCACCCCCTCCATTTGAGGATCCCCTTAAGGAGTCTTGGGGTGGAGCCATTAAGTGGCATGCCCAGCTCAGGGGCTGTTATCTGGCTCTCACTAGCAGGTGGCAAGGGCTGGTGCCCATGTAGTCTCCACTGCATTGCCACTCAATATCACCCCCCAGCAGGCAGGATGTCTGATGCTGGATCTGTCCCCATACTGCACTAATGCTCCTTGGTTTGTTTCCAATAAAGCTGTGGCCATTTTCTTCCACAAAATTTTTCAACTGTGTTGTGTTTCTTCCACATGCTCTCTCATCAATAGGCCATGGGCCCACAACTGTATTTGGTCGGCAAAGACCTGTTTCAATAAGGAGGTTTTCTCATGAATCCATATTCTAATTAGGTTAATTTTTTGTAGACCATTAGGAAAACTGGACTAAACATACAGGGAATATAACTAGAGATATGTATGAGCTGAATTTTTGTGGTTTGGTTCATAGTTTGTGGCTGAATCATGAACCAAACCACAAATAGATAGGCTGGTTCACAAACCAAACTTGTTCATGTCTGTTCGTGAACCATTTAAAGTTTCAACTCCCGCTTTCTGTTCCCTGTGAAAAGCAGCGGGGAGCAGAAAGCAGGGGTTTAAATGGCTGGGAGGCATTTCATCCCCAGCTTTTTGCTTGCAGCTACATTTGACGGCAAGCAGAAAGTAGGGGGTGAAATGCCTCTTAGCCATTTAAACCCCTGCTTTCTGTTTGCCACCAAAAGCCATGCCCAGCAGAAAGCAGGGTGAAATGCCTCCAAGCCATTTCACCCACTGCTTTTTGCTTGCTGCTAAAAGCCATGGTGAGCAGAAGGCAGGTGTTTAAATGGCTCTGAGCCATTTAAATCAAACAGCTAAGCAGTGGGGAGCTTCCCCCACTCAGCTATTTTTTGTGAACAGCAGAAAGCAGGTGTTTAAATGCCTCAGAGCCATTTAAACCCCTATTTTCTGCTCTTCAGGAACCACCATGAACCACCATGAACTGCATCAAAATTTGTGGAAGTTCGTGGCAGCTCTTCAGTTCGCAAACATCAGTTCGAACATCACCATGAACAGGCCAAAATTCATGATGAACTTTAGTTCATCAGCCAGTTTGTGCCCATCCCTGAATTTAACCATTTGGATGTTTGCATTTGTTCATATACTTTTTTAACTATAATAAATGTACAAGTAATAAAGGATAAGAACCAATTGTACCTCCACCCTAAATAAACCCTAAATTGTGTATTTGTTTAAATTCTTTTAGAAAAGAGTAAAGGTATGAGCCTTTGCACCATGATGGTTGTTTTTTCCTTTTAACAGGCCTACTAATAGTCAGTGTTCCCTCTAAGCTGTGCATGTGAGCTGCTGCTTACTAACACAGGAAGCCCTGCTCAGCAGCAGTCTGGAGCTGTGCAAGGTCTTGCACTGCCCATTAATTATTTTAATATTACAGCAGTTATATTCTGCTCAGGATGTGAAGTGCTCCACTCAGTAGGGTAAAAAAATAGAAGGAACATTGCTGATAATCCCTCTTACATGCTAGATCATATTGTGTGCATTTGCATGGGATTGAAAATTTGGTCTAATTTGATGTTATATTCTTGATTTTTTTTCTAAAAAGGATTATTTTAACACCTTAATTATTTATTATGTCATACACTTTTGTGAACTAGAATATATTACATCTGATGTGCATAAGATTGCTCTGTTAATGTTCTTTATTGCTGTATGATATTATTAGTGTTATTAGTCTTGATTAATATTAGTGAAAGGATGTAAAGATGGTGGTCATCAGTTGCCATCAGGGCCGGCCTGAGGTGTTTCTGCGCTCTAGGCAGGGAGCAGATGCCAACCTCCCGGTGGGGCCTGGAGACCTCCCTTTTGCCGCCACCGCCTCCTCCCCCCCTGCCACCACCATGCAGATCCTCAATGATCCAGCCCGCTGGGTTGGAGGGGGGGGGAGGCTGCACGCAAGCCACTGTGGCACCTACCACAGAGGCTAGCCTAAGGCTACCCAGGAAGGGAATCCCTCGGGGCATCTGCGCGGATGGGACTGAGACAGGGATGCACCAGGGTGGCCACCGAGAGCAGCAGGTCAGTGCTGGGGCAGGCAGGCCATGGCGGGGGGGGGGGCCTTCCTTCTTTCCTCCCTCCCTTCCCTCGCCCCCCTTGGTGGAGCGGCCTCCCTCACTCAGACCCCAGCCCCCTCTGCTGCTTCTTCCCCAGAGGGAGGGAGGGAGGCGCCCGGGCAGGCCTGAGGGCCTGAGGGTGGTGGTGATGGCCGGGTGTGGGTCCCCTCCCTGGGCCTGGGGCCTGGGTGGCTGGGTTCAGGGGGGGAGGCTGTGCGCAAGCCACTGCACGCCTGCCTGCCTTACCTTGCATGTTTTCTGGCATCTGGCCCCGTTCCCCATTTGCTCGGGCAATGACCAGCAGTATGACCAGGCGGCCGTGGGCCAGGTGGTGAGGTGCTCTGTGTCTGCCCGGCGGCTGCAGATCAGCATGTGGTTGCGGCGGCGGTAGCACCGGGGAGTTGAAGGCAGCGGCGCAGGAGGTGCACTTGGCGGCGTTGGCCGTGTCTGGTGGGGAGCTTGGGAACCCCGGGGAGGAGCTTCTGGACATGCTGAGCACCCCAATCCCCCAGCAGGACAGGGAGCACTAGGACCCAGTGAGTCCTCCCATCAGAGGCGGAGTAGAGTCAGGCAGGCGAGGGAGGGGGTGGCGCACAGGACCTGACGAGCCTGCTGCTGTGCCTTTAAATTAAGAGCATCATGACCGGCCACCTCAGGAGGAGCAGGAGAGGAAAAAAGAGCGCCTCCTCCGGCCTCCAGAAGGGGAACCGGCTGAAGCCAGGTGTGCAGTCGAGGGCGCTGACGTCTAAGTTTCAGCAGTGCGGAGAGCGCACCGAGCTCCTGTGGGCTGTGCCGCTGCCTCTCTGCGCCATGCTGACCAGGCGTGCCGCCCCGGCAGCCGCCCCTGCCTCTCCTAAAGGCTGGCCTGCGCTCTAGGTGAATGCTAGTTCGCCTAGCAGGCGAGCCGGCTCTGGTTGCCATTACGTTTTTTTATGCCAGACTCCATTAATTTTTGTAATCAACCCATTTTTTTTGTTTTTTTTACAACTCAGTGTTCAACTAACTTTATTGTTTCTGTGGGACTAAATCAGATGATTATGGGAGTCAGAGCTTTTGCTCAAGAGGATATGGTCGTCTGCTTCAGGGAGTTGGTACATGCTTCATTAGACTCCCCTGCCTCTGCAATATGCAGCTCAAAATTTTACTACTAGGCCAAAGCCCTGCATCAGTTGAATGAAAAGTAGAAATCTATTCCAGTACTCTATTCTAGTGAATACTTCTTTCCCTCTTCTGTGTGCTAGATGAAAGCATATGGCGCACAGAGGAGTATCTATTTTTTGCTGTGATGCTCAACTATATTATTTAAACAAGTTGGTTCCACAAAGGTCATGATTAGACTTCTTGTATGTGATAATCGTTTTAAAACACCAGATGGCTTCATTATCAGCCACTTTCAACTTCATTATTACTCTATGCCAAAAAACTAATTGTGATTTCTTGTGAAATATGTGTTCTGCTCTGAGCCAGATGGGATACAAATATCCAGTGGTTGAAGTTAAATGATTTATCAATGCAGAGCAGTCTGCTTTTGTCTCAAGTAGTTCTCTAACGCTCCCAATTGCAAATATTTAATTCCACTCCTATAATTCACGATATTTAAGTTTAGGTTTCTTTTTTTACCCAGATTCATTAGCAACCCCCGGTAACTGTAAACAACAACAATAACACTGATATAGAGAGGTGGTCACAGCTGAGTGGTAGATAGAGTTACCAGCCTCCAGGTGGTGGCTGGAGGTATCCCAGAATTACAACTGAACTCCAGACAACAGAGATAATTTCCCTTGGAGAAAACGGCTGCTTTGGAATGTGGACTGTACAGCATTATACCCCATTGAAGTCTCTCCTTTTCCCAAACCCTATCCTCCTCAGCCCCCAGACCCAAAAGCTCCAGGTATTTCCTAACCCAGAGTCAGCAACCCTAGTGTTAGCAGACACTCACTACAAGGACAATGAATCCAAGGAAGAGCTCTACCTCCTCACTGCCAATCCAGCTGAACAGGTACTGCGGCTTCCAAGCCAGTGTTCTGCCCTGAAGATCCAGGTCCAGATCCCAATAGAGGGGTCCCCTGCACTATGGAGCTCGATTCTGGCTCCACGGCCTCCCTTATCTCTGAGGCAACTCTTAACAAACTCTGCCCCCAAGGGGGGCCCCACCTGCGCACATCTACCCTTACCCTGATGGATTTTCAGAGGAACTGCATTCCAATAAAGGGGGTGGGGAGTTTCCGTGTCCAGTACAAGAGGTTTGGTTACCACTTGGACTTAATTGTGGTCGCAGGGGACCTGATTAGCCTCCTTGGCTGCGAGTGGTTTGCCCCTTTGAGAATATTGATAGAAGGGGTACAGCTCTGCACCTCGCAGGACTTCCACAAGGTCAGCAATGAGTTCCTATCCATCTTTGACTGGTAATAAAGACTAACAACATATTCCATCACAGAAAAAATACAACGGTCAATAGAAATTCACATACCAATCTGCTCAAGTCTCTCTCAATCTATATCCCACAAACAGTCTGTTGTCCTTATTCACATTCACAAAAGCAGTCTACTCAAAGTTCAATAAGTCTGTGTTTCTCTTTCAGTCAACAATTTTTCTGGATATCTAAGTGTTTCATACCTCTGGTCTTTCCTCAGGAACAAATCCTATATAGGAATCTTACATTCAATCTTACATTCAAGTGGACACTTTCATTGATTTGCTTTTCTGTTAATCTATTTGGACAAGGTCTCCTCTCTTATTTCCAAGCGTGCTGAAACTGCTGCCAAAGTAAAGTGGACCCACACTTAGATATCCAGAAAAAGTGTTGAGTGAAAGAGAATTTGTGAATTTGAATAAGGACAACAGACTGTTTGAGGGATATAGATTGAGAAAGACTTGAGCAGACTGCTATGTGAATTTCTATCGACCTTTGTATTTCTTCTGTGATGGAATATGTTGTTAGTCTTTATTAAAGGTAAAGGTAAAGATTCCCTTGCTCGAAAGCCAGTCGAATTCGACTCTAGGGTTGCGGTGCTCATCTCTGTTTCAAAGCCGAAGAACCAGCACTGTCCGAAGACATTTCCATGGTCATGTGGCCGGCATGACTAAACACCAAGGTGCACGGAATGCTGTTACCTTCCCACTGAAGTGGTACCTATTTATCTACTTGCAATTTCTTGCTTTCGAATTGCTAGGATGGCAGGAGCTCAAACTAGAGATGGGAGCTCACTCTGTCATGCAGCACACTCGGGTCTCAAACTGCTGAACTACCGACCTTCCACAGCCTGCAGTGGAAGTCTTTATTACCAGACACTATTACAGTCTTTATTACCAGACAGTAAATATATTATGGCTTTAATATAGTCTCATTTGTTGTTCTGTGGGCATCTAGCACACATCTGTATATATTATTTCATACCTGACCGCTAACAATTTAAAACATCCATGATAAAACCACATTTTAAAACCATTAAAATCAATTCTCCATCAAACATACATCAGTAAACAACTTAAAACATAGTTAAAATCCATACAAAACATAAAAACAATTGTCAAGGAAGGAGGGATCACTGAAAGAATGTCAAACAAACAAACAAAAGTCATTACCCACTAGTTGAAGATGGCAATAGAAGGGGTCAGATGAATCTTCCTGAGGAGCACATGAATCAGGGCCTCCAAAGATGACTGTAGTGGTTGTGCACGTTCATAAGGGAATTGGTGGTCTTTCATCTATGTTGGTCCCAAACCATAACTGGGATTTAAAATCCAAGGCCAGCACCTTACATTATGCCTGGAAACAAATTGAGAACCAGTGTAGATGGGTCAAAACTGTAGTGATATGGTCCTTACATCCCACACCAGTCAATATCCTAGCTGCAACATTCTGTACCAAATGAAGTTTCTGAACACTTTTCAAGGGCAGCCCCATGTAGAGAGAATTGCTGTAATCTAATCTAATCTAATCTAGATGTAACCATTGCATTCACCATGGTGGCTACATCTTTTCTGCCCAAAGCTGGCTAACCAGTCAAAGCTGGTCAAAGAAACTACTGGCCACAGCTGCCACCTGCTTATCCAGCAATAGGCCCCCAGACTATGGACCTGTTCCTTCAAGGGAACTGCAACCCAATCCAGAATGGCTGACACCATAAATCCAAGACCATTCCCTCCACCCACCAGTGGCACTTCCATCTTGTCAAGATTAAGTTTCAATTTATTACACTGTTTTCACTCCAAAACTACCTCCACGCACTGGTTCAGAGTTTCCACAGCCTCACTGGGATCAGCTGGAAGCACCACATATTGGTGACAACCCACCTCAAATCCTTACACTACCCCTGTCCATCTCGTGGTGCAAATCATCCACCAGGGTGACCAAAGTTGTTTCACTCCCATAACCAGGCTTTATGGAATTCACTACTACAAGATGTAATGATGGCTACAAGATGTTTAGATGGCTTTAAAAAGGGAATTGTATGAATTCATGGAGAATGGGTCCATCAGCAGGTATGAGTCATGGTAGCTAAACTGGACCACAATGTTCAGAGGAGGTATATACCATTTACTGTAGGGGAAAAACTTTGGCCTCTGTGTCATGCTTTTAGGCTTTTCCACATCATCTGATTGGCCACTGTGGGAAACAGGATAATGGACTAGATGGAACTTTGGACACATCCAGCAGTGCCCTTTTTATGTTTTACATTCTTATGATTTTCTGGATTGTGTTTAAATTTGTTCACCTTTACGGAGTCCATTACAGAACTCTGGCACATATTCATGGACCAAATACAAATATTTCATTTTCTGTTTTGTTTTGTATGGCAGAATTTGAGTCCCAGGAGAATTAGCAGGTTGCTCTTTGTCAAAAGCTAGTAATCAAACATTTTCAGTATGGGTTTCAGGATACAACAAAAAGTTACTCTAAAAACCAAGGTTAAAACTGACCTTCTTTTCCCCTTATTTTTTAGGAGTTTATTTAAAACAAAGATTAAAGAACCATAAAGTGAAATAGGAGCTCACAGCTAAGTATTAACGGTTTTAAAAGCAGTTAAATGCATCTTTGAAACTTTACCATTAGGATTAGGTAATGGTCCCTCAGACAAGTAAAAATGTTTCAACAGCACAATCTTCATACAGTCTGAGGAATAATAGACATCATCATGAGTATGTTGTTGTATAATGAGTGGGAAGAGACCTGTCAATTGTGTGTGTGTGTGTGTGTGTGTGTGTTTTAAATGTACTAAAAATACATCAGAATTGAACAAATTCTTGTGTACCTCAAAATACACAAGAAAGCCAAAGTCAAAACCAGTCGTTTGCCTGAGGTCATAGAGACAGAAAGGTACATCAAATTAAAGCTCAAGTCATAGTTGCAGAAAAATAGAGGCATGTCAATATGCTAAAAAGTAAATGAAAATATACCACATATTTCAGGATTCAGTCATCTTTCTTACTACTAGTCAGAAAAATATACCACTTCATGTGAGGCATGATGTAAAATACATATAGATGGAAGGCTTACAAGCCAAGGTGAGGCATTCTAATGTCATCTGTCAGGACTCCAAGCATTAGACCTGTTGAAGGAGATGATAATGGGCTAATTAAGTGCTCCAAGGTCAAATTAAATTCCCATGGGTAGCCATGTTGGTCAGAAGCAATGGAGTCCAGTGGCACCTTTAAGACCAACAAAGTTTAATTCTGGGTATAAGCTTTCGTGTACATGCACACTTCAACAGATACATGCAAACCAATGTACCAGTGTAGCTGATGAAGTGTGCATGCACACAAAAGCTTATACCCAGAATTAAACTGTGTTAGTACTAAAGGCACCACTGAACTCAAATATATTTTATTATTTATTATTAATTTATTTGTAGTATTTTTATCCCGCCCTCCCCGCAAGCAGGCTCAGGACGGCTTACATTACTTGGCACAGTGTACCAAGTGCATATAAAACAGTTAAAACCATTTAAAACAAACGAACCGATTTACAATTAAAGTCAGGGGTCATTTCCTGCAGGAGCGCACAGGAGCTGAGCTCCGGCAGTAAAGAGCCCAGGGGGCGGGCACATGCAGCAAGCCCCACCCCCTGCTCCCAGCAGCCCTCAGTCAGAGCAAGAAGCAGCCAGGTAAGCTGCAGAGCTCCCCCCGCCCCCCCGGGTCCAAAACAGTCCAGTGGCACCTTTAAGACCAAGTTTTATTCAGGTACAAGCTCTCCCTCCTCTGCGAGGACAGATCTGTGCATTCTCCCCCCTATAGCTAGCAATTCAAAATAGTCCAGTGGAGCCTGAGTGGTGGGTGTTGCCTTCTGACACACTTCCAGTGATGTCAGGGGGTGTGGCATATGCAAATAAATTATGCTAATGAGTTATGCTAATGAGCTCCTGCACCTCTTTTTCTACGAAATGACCCCTGATTAAAGTGCTCATGGTGTTATTAAATCAAGATGGCATACCATACAGTGTGGCATCCAAGCACCCAGCTCAGTGGTCTCCCAGCATATCAAGCTAATATGGCTCACTTTCAATGACAGCCAGCCCAATGCCACCATTGTTAATAGTAGACGTTAATGGTAGTGGTGGGTGGCTCCTAATTGAAGGCCTGGTGAAAGAGCTCCATCTTGCAGGCCCTGCGGAACTGCAGAGGATCCCGCAGCACCCTGATCTCCTCCAGAAGCTCATTCCACCAGTAAGGAGCTGCCACAGAAAAGTCTCTGGCCCTGGTGGCAGTGAGCCTGGCCTCCTTCGGGCCTGGGATGACTAGTCGATGTTGCGACCCCAATTGTACTGCTCTTTGGGGTACGTATGGAGAAAGGCGGTCCCTCAGGTATGTCAGACCCTGGCCATATAGGAGTTTAATGGTAAGTACCAGCACCTTGAAGTGAATCCGGTATGCTATTGGCAGCCAGTGTAGTGCCTTCAGCACAGGCTGGATGTGCTCCCATCTAGGGATACACATCAGCAGCCTGGGTGTGGCATTCTGCACTAGCTGCAGCCTCTGGATTTGGGACAGGGCAGACCCATATAGAGAGCATTGCAGTAGTCTAATCTTGAGGTGACCATCGCATGGATCACTGTAGCCAGGTCATCACGATAGAGGTAGGGGGCCAACTGCCGAACCAGTCGAAGATGGTAGAAGGCCGACTTAGCAGTGGCTGCAACCTGGCTCTCCATCGTCAAGGAGGGATCCAGGAGTACTCCCAAGTTCCTAACCCCCAATGCAGACACCAATGGTGCCCCATGGAAGACCAGGAGTGGGAACCCCAACCCCGAGCCACTCCAACTCAGGCACAGGACCTCCATCTTCACCGGATTTAGCTTCAGTCGACTCAGCCTGAGCCAACCAGCCACGGCGTGCAATGCCCAGTCCAGATCTTCCAGTCTGGAGCTTGACTGGCCGCCCAACATCAGATAGAGCTGAGTGTCATCAGCATACTGATGACACCCCAGCCCATACTTCCGGACTATCTGGGTAAATGGGTGCATATATATGTTTAAGAGCATTGGGGACAGCACCGCCCCCTGAGGTACTCCGCACTCAAGAGGGTGCCTCCGGGACTGCGGTTCCCCTAGCACCACCCTTTATCCCTGACATTGGAGAAAGGAAGCAAGCCATTGCAAGGCAAGCCCCTGTATCCCCACATTGGCAAGGCGGCAGGTCAGCAACTGGTGGTCGACCGTGTCAAACGCAGCCGACAGATCTAACAGCAACAGCACAGCTGAGCCACCTCGATTCAGATGTCTCCAGAGGTCATCAGTAAGGGCGACCAGTGCTGTCTCAATCCCGTGTCCTGGGTGAAAGCCAGACTGGAAAGGATCTAATGTGGAAGTGTCATCCAGGAAGCTCTGCAGCTGTATCACCACTGCCCTCTCAATTAATTTGCCCAGATAGGGCAAATTGGAAACTGACCGATAGTTGGCCAATTCAGCCGGATCCAATGATTTTTTTTTCAGAAGAGGGCAGACCATCATGTCTTTGTGTGCCCCCGGAAACCGTCCTTTCCCGAGGGACTTGTTGATAATCTCCCTTAGGGCACCTTGAAACCCCTCGTGGCCAACTTTAATCAGCCAGGAAGGGCACGGGTCAGGATTTCATGTGGTTGGGCATACAGTCATCAGCAATCTGTCGATCTCCTCCAGACCGAGCGGGCTGAAAGAATCCAAAGCCGGAATCGAAGGCGTGCAAGGGGCCTCAAGTTCACTCATTGTATCAACTGTGGCGGGGAGGTCATGGCAGAGCGCCAAGACTTTATCCGCAAAATAGCTTGCAAATGCCTCACAGCCAATGTCCAATTCCCTAACATTTGGTCTGCCCTGTGGCAGAACTGTAATAGCCCAAATCGTTCTAAATAATTGAGCTTCTTAGCGGCCTTGATTGCCACCTCATAGAATCTCATAAACATCCTGTAAGATGCTCTTGTTGTTTCATCTCAAGCATGGCGCTACTGTCTCTCTAACCATCTGAGCTTTCGCTTCATAAACTACAACTGCTAAACTGGTAAACTGCTGGAAGTTCTTACTTGCAGTCAACTGCATGGGAGTAACCCTGCAGCTACTCATCCTCAGCAAGCGACTGGCATTGGGCCAGGAGATGTGCACATTGTCTTCTCTCCTGGTGCTCCATTCTAAGCCTTTGTCTCTGGCACTCCCAAAGGTGTGGGTGAAACTGGAGGGCTGGTGATGACTGCCTGGGTTTCACGGGGCTAGAAGGTGCTGGTGGCTCTGCATCAGCTGTTGGCTGTGAACTCTGACAAGCCTGCAGTTCATCTTCTTGTTTGCCACCTTCTGTTGCTTCAGAGCTGGCTACACAGGACTCCTCAGAGTCCTTCTCCCCTGACTGACCCACAACACCTGCTCAGACTCCTTTGGCCACGTCTGGCCCTCATTCCACTACACCACACTGCCTCTTAAGTGATACTGATATGTATTACTTGTAGCAGCTGCTATTTTTAGCCAGTTTGGTGTAGTGGTTAAGTGTGCGGACTCTAATCTGGGAGAACCAGGTTTGATTCCCCACTCCTCCACTTGCACCTGGCTGGATGACCTTGGGCAAGCCATAGCTCTGATAAGAGCTGTTCTTGAAAAAGAGCAGTTTCTGTCAGAGCTCTCTCAACCCCACCTACCTCACAGGGTGTCTGTTGTGGGGAGGGGAAGGGAAAGGACTTTGCAAGCTGCTCTGAGACACCTTTGGGTAGTGAAGGGTGGGGTATTCTCCCTGGAGAAAATGACTGCTTTGGAAGGTGGACTCTGTGGCATTCTACCCAGCTGAGACCTCTCCCTTCCCCAATCCCACCTCAAAACCTCTAGGGACTCCCCAGGCAAGGCCCCAAGGCTCCCTCCCTCCCTGAAAAGCCAAAGGAGGCCTGGAAAAGGGCCCTTCCCCCACACCCTTTGACTCACAGAGCAGTTAGAAGCCTCTTCTTCCCCCCCCCTGAACGTTCTAACCTCTCTCTCACGTTAGTGTCTGAAGCAGAGCCCTGTCAGAGAGCCCATTTCAAAGGGATTTTGGGGGAATTCAGGCATCCCTGGAGGGTTTTTTCTAGTTTTTAGATTTTTCTGCAGGCACTGGCAGACTACTCAATATATAGGAAAAGCTCCTGAGCCAAACGGAGCTTCCTTTTCCTGGGACTAAGGATCCGCACGGCGCCCTCTGTTGGCTATTAGAATATATGATATGCTTTTATTAGTCTGATACTTGAAAAAAAATTAACCTGAATATATTTTAATATGTGTACACCCTAATAGTGCAGAAAAGGGCAACTAGAATGATAAAAAGGGTTGGAACACTTTGTCTATGAAGAAAGGTTAAAGCACTTGGGGCTCTTTAGCTTGGAGAAATGACGGCTGAGGGGTGACATGATCGATGTTTACAAGAGCAGGTAGAGAAAGAAGTACTTTTCTCCCTTTCTCACAATACAAGAACTCATGGGCACTCAATTAAATTGCTGAGCAGTCGGGTTAGAACAGATAAAAGGAAGTACTTCTTCACCCAAAGAGTGATTAACACATGGAATTCACTGCCACAGGGGGTGTGGGTGGCTACAAGCATTGACAGCTTCAAGAGGGAATTGGATAAACATATGGAGAAGAGGTCCATCAGTGGCTATTAGCCACAAGGTATAGATAGGAACTCTCAGTTTGGGACAACTGATGCACTGTATTCTTGGTGCTTGTGGGGGGTAACAGTGGAAGGGCTTCTAGTGTCCTGGCCCCACTGCTGGACTGGATGGGTCTTTGGTCTGATTCAACATAGAGTGTTGGACTGGATGGGCCATTGGCCTGATCCAACATTGGCTTCTCAAGTTCTTATGTAAGTACTTGTTGAGACAACTGCTTTGGACTTCTTCCCTCTTTTCTGCCTGAGGTACCCTTTATTGTAATAAAGTTATGTCTGCTGCTGAAAGTCTTCCTGTTGTGTCCTTCATTGGTTGTTGGCACACCAGGCAACCAGTTCATTTGGCTAATAATACGAAGGGCTCATTAATGTAGTCCTTATATGATTTCAGCAACCTGGATGGCAAGGATCCAGAGCACAGCAATAGCCTTCACTGATCCCAAGATCCCTTTAACATCTGTCAGTGGTGACTGGGTACAAATGGTACATAAACAGATGACACATAACACATTTTTTATGAGTTATGTTTGAGTCCAGTGGCACCTTAAAGACCAACAAAGTTTTTTTCCCCCCTGGGTATAAACTTTCATGTCCATGTACACTTCTTCAAATACATTGAAACAGAAATCCTGATGTTGCCCGGAAGAGCTAAGATTGAATTAAAGCTATTGGTAAAACCTGTGAATAAGCAGATTAGCATATGGCATAATAAAAGAGTTTACAAACAGATGTGAGAACGTAATGACATTAGCATGTGTAATGAGATAAGAAACCAACATCTCTGTTAAGCCCTGAGTGTTCCATTGTCCCAAGTGTTGTAATAACTTGTAATTCAGCAGTCTCCCATTCTGGTCTGTTTCTGAAATTCTTTTGCAATAAAACAGCTACTTGAGGTCCCTCACTGAGGTTAAAGTAGGGTTGCCAGACCCTCATTGGGGTGGATTTCCCCCCAATTTCAGGGGCTTCAATCCACTGCTGGCTAGTTGGCTGGTCGGGGAAGCCCCACTCCAAACATCCCCCTCCCATGCCAACGTGGTCGGTGCAATTTTGTCACCCGGAAGTGATGTCATCGTGCCAGGCATGTCAATATGTTAATGCTCTAGCCTTTTGGTCAAAACTCTATAATTTGTAACTCAGCAATCTCCCATGCTAGTCTGTTTTTTATATTCTTTTGCAATAAAACAGCTACTTTGAGGTCCCCCATTGAGTGTCCTGTGAGGTTGAAATGTTCTCCTACAGATTTCTCAGTTTTGCGATTCTTGATGTCAGATTTGTGTTCATTTATCCTTTGGTGTACTTACACTTTACAACCTCTACTGGATAATGACAGTTCTCTTTCACAGGTACTGGGGGGGGGGCAAACCTTTTCTTACCCACAGACAGCCCCCGATCTTAAATAACTCCTCACCCACAATAATACAACATCTGATTTAAACATGGACACTGGTTCCAGAGCGTGCAATAAACCCAGTTGCCAACTTTGCTGCCACATACACCCAGACAACACAATCACTGGACCGAACAACATTAACAACACCATCTCAGGCTCATTCACTTGCTCATATTCTAACACTGCATATGCCATTAAATGCCAACAGTGACCTTTAGTTCTCTACATAGGGCAAACAGGTCAAAACCTATGTCAAAGGGTATCAGCAAAAAAAATTACAAAAACATCACAACTAAGTTCCTGTTCCTGTATTAATAAAGGCTCAGATTTAGGAGTTAGATGATGCTATGACTGTGATGGTTGTTAACTAAATGATGCAATGGTAGCACGGAAGTAACATTTATTTGCCACTGTCACCACTGTTTCATAGCTCTTCCAATGAGCTCTTTAGCATGGTCTGTCAGATTCAGCACAAATTTTCCACCATTGTTGCCCTAAATTTCTCCCTGCTCCCTTGACTTTTGTGCTGAACTGTCCTTTAAAACCTCATAGTTGCTGTATAAACATGTGATGGACTATGAAGGGTTAATGCCTCGCAGAACCGGAGAGTGACAGGCTGCTCAAACGGATTTGATTGGATAGCATCAGTTGAGAAGAGAGAGTTGGGAACTGACTGCTGAAGATAATTCTGTTCATTTCTGACTGAGGACTAGGACAGTGGGCAAGGAGGAATGGGAGGATCACTGAAGACCCCCATTTAGGCCAGGAAAAGGGACAGAGATTCTAGTTTAGAGAAGTAATTCCCTGCCCAGTTGAAAGGGGAGATAGCTCTGAAGAGTGGACTGATCCCTGGTTTGTTTAGAGAAGGAACTTGGGTCCTTGGGAGTATATCCCTGCCTTCTAAAACCTGAAGAGTTAAACTCAAGAACTTCTAATGGAGTTTTTAGCAGACACTGAAATCAAAGCCTCTCATCTCAAAGACTCTAAGACCTTTGTGAAAAGCTTAAAACTCTCATTTGCTGGAAACATATTAACTGGAATTTGAAAATTTACTATGCTACCTCAGAGTTATTATTGATTCATCTCAGGCATTTTACCCCTGATTTCACCTGAATTTTCCCCTCTATGTTGAATAAAGTATTTTGTTTATTTGTGAACTTTCAAAAGCCTCATGTGCCATTTTCAGAAGTATAACTTTAAGAAGGGGATCTGGTCTCTTCCCTCAAGTTCCTGGGCTGAGTCAGCATCAAAATATAATAATGTGACAGGGAGGAATAAACACAGACCTTCAAAAAAGAGAAGAAAATAGACAAAGGGGGTGCTCAGCCAGTAAGGAAGGAAAAACAGAGGGAAACCCTTCCTCTGAAGGAGTTAAGAGGGCAAGATCACCATAGCTTTCATGGTTTTTGAACAGCATACTACCATGCAATATCAAAACAACTTTTAGCAATTCTTTCAGTCTCAAACGGGGTTAGACACACATCATGGGTGTGTGCTGGAGGAGCACTGGTGCTGACGAAATACAACTTGAAAGTCCTTTGAGCACATTGAACTAGTACATGATTCTATGAAATCCAGTCTAAAAAAATAATGTACCCTGTGTATGCCATCCCAAATTTCTTATGGAAAATATATGTATTAATTTTAGACACAGCTTTAATGAACAGCCTTAATTAAGTCTGTTACAAACTAATTTATAATCAAAGTAGCTGCACTTGCTTATATTCATCTCTGCTAATCCTGGCCTCTCCTACCCCCCTCTTCACCCCTTCTCCCAACCTGGCAGTCATTTAAATGGTAAATCCTTTAGTTCAGTTACCTGCATTTTTATTTAATTATTTGAATGATTATGAAAAAAATCAAGATTAAAAAAAATTAAAATAGATTAACACACTAAATGCATTATGCAACGTGAGAGAGGGCTTTTTTGGCCATGGTGGTAAATTGATGGAACTTTCACTGCAGGCTTACTCCCCTTCTGATCCCTCAATGACCCCTCCTTCCTGCCTTCCTGTTTCAATTACTAGCCACCTTAGTGACTCTGTTTGGGCAGAAACATGGGTGTAAATGCGTGTGTGTATATACAAACATACATACATATATACATACACAGATATATGTACCTCTCTCTGTCTACACATACACACACACACACACAGAGAAAGAGAGAGAGAGAGAGAGAGAGAGAGAGAGAGAGAGAGAGAGAGCAAAATTTAAAAATATAACAAATTTCAAGATACACTTTGAATAAATAACTTATTCCAAAAATTCAGTATTAGCTTCCAGTTATCAGAAACATATGTAGTTCTCTTTGTTCTTTAAATCTTATTAAATACTTGTGTTTTACCAGAAAATGCATTTCCCATCATCTATTTAAATTTCCTTGAATTTGTTTATGGAATATTTATTTTCTTACATAAAACTATAATTGTCATGTATCTTCTGTTAGTGTCAGTGTAACTCAGGCAGCTTTCCCAATCAAATCTCAGCTGAGAGAAACCTGTTTGTGTTTATGTAACTCTGTAAAACACTATGTATATCTTTTGCCACAAAAATCAATATAATTAATTATATTGACTTAAAAGCTACTCTTAATTCAACCAGCTAAAGCTATTTAAGTGTTGTGTGGCTTTTTTTGGAGGCTACATATACACAAATCAGAACTGCAGTCGGAAAAAGACTGAACAAATATGAACATTGCAGTTAGTACCAGTGTAAATTATGTTCAGGACTGAGATCATGTCTTCTTATCCTGTCTTCCTTTTCCCAAAGGAACACTTTATGGGTAACACAGTATGTCTTCTGGGGAGTGAAAAGAGCAAAATGTGGTTTTAAGCACTTGCTGCCAATCATCTGAAAAGGATGTAAGAAGTGTTCTTGGAAGAAACCCAAGTATTATCATCTGAAGTGGGAAGTATCGTAATAGAGTTCATTCAGAAGGAAACAGCGGATTGATTTAGTGAACAGAAGGGAAGAAATCACTCAGAATGGATACCTTCAGAAAATAATCTACCATGGGTGCACATTTCTTGTAATATGGCACTGAAAAGACTGTTCATATGTTCACCCATGCAGAACTGAATCTCTGGAAAAGCGGGATTATGCCTGCTAGCTCTGTTCTCCTGCCCCCATTCAGTCAGCAGAACCTGTGAAGAACGTTTATGCATGTATAACAGATATACTCACTGAATGAAAGGTTTCTTTTAACACACCAACACACAATCCTGTCCTGGATATTAATACAGCTACATGGAGCTGCTAATTGGATTTTTGCATCCTGACCATGGATCTAACACATCATTACTTTGGCCCTAACCATCCTGACTTCAGTCTTAGCAGTTCACATCTTGGTAGGGTTGCCAAACAGCCGGAATCTGTGGGCGGTGGGACATGTAGGTCACTGTCAGTGTGACAGTGCAGAAACATCCATTAAAGCTTATCTTCAATTGGTGCTCCACCAGCTGCACAGGCTCCAGATTGAGTACCAGATCAGGTTCAAGGTCTTGGTGCTAACCCTTAAATCCCTAAATGGTCTGAGACCAGCATACCTTTGGGACCGCCTCTCCTGGTATACCCCCCACCAAGAGCACTACGCTCAAGTGACAAAAACCTTCTGATGATCTCTGGCCCCAAGAGTGCCCAGCTGTCCTCAGCCAGAGCCAGGGCCTTTTCTTTTTTTTTAATAAAGGTTTTATTGGCTCCCCTAAAAAGGGGAGGTATTTCGCTTAAAAGAAAAAAAGGGAGGGGTAGACAGTGGGAGAAAGAGAAAGCTGAGTGATATATAAACTGGTAAATTAAACTGTTAGTAATGTCCAATTAATCTTCTTGGGCTTCTTCTGTGTGTTGCCAAACTTCTTTTCTTAGTCCTGTTACATGTATTCTCTGTTAGTATGTTAGTAATGTTCCTTTGAGATTCTGTTAATAAAAAGGGTCTCTTCTGTGCACATCCAGAACCGCTTCTTTGCGTGCTGGGTACTTTTACTATCGCTGACGTGGAGGAGGTTCCTCTGTTGTCTCTGTTGTCTTCTCCTTCCGGCTTGTTAGATCCTCCTTCGGGTTGTTGTTAATACGCTCCGTTCATGTACTATAAATCCTCTTCCTTTCATGCCCCGGAGGTCCCCATTTTCGAGAATGGTATCAATTTCATTTTCGCTTTTATATTCGCTCCCAGACTCTCTATGGGTCCTCCTCGCAATTGTTGACTTATAAGCGCTTACAGGCACTTCTCGCTGTCACAATTCCAACTTATCTTTTTTGCAAAACTCCCGTCGGATTCACAGCCATAAACAGTCCAAACATTCAACAGCCGGCTCTTGCGCACAAACAAACGCCCAGACGGAAGTCCCTCCCTCCTTCTCCGCTCGCTTTTGCCCAGCTCCGACATCTTTTCTTTTTTGTTTACTTTTAGAAAGTTCTTAAAATGTGCTCCAGAGAGACAAGTTTCTCGCTTTCAAATACATCAAAGGAAAACATCACTGTCCGCTCAATTCATCCCCCCCTCCTTTTCTTTTTCGCTTGTATAGATGGAGGATTAACCTCTTCGCCTTTTTCGCTGGGAGGGGGGGGGAAACAATTTTCAGTTCTTTTTCTCTGCATTTTGACAACTCACAGTTAAGCCGATCTTTTCTTTTTCTTTTCCACTTTTGCGGATGGTCGCTTTATCACTCGGTGACGTCTGGTGGCTCCGCTAAACCCCGTTCGGGGTCGCTCACGCAGCAAGGTCCATTGGGGCAGGGCATGGCGGGAGCCTCGCTCTCCGACCTCTCGGTCGAAAGAGCAACTCCCCCCTAGTGCGCCCTAAAGCACCCCGGATCCGAGCTCCTCTCTTCTGAGGGGCTCGTTCGGGTCTCCACTCGCGCGGATTCCCTCCTCCACCGCAGGCGGGCGAGGCGCCCTCGGGAGCGACCCGAGGAAGCGTCCGCCTTGCGCGGGAGCCAGACCGGAAGCCAGAGCCAGGGCCTTTTCTCATCTTGAATGGCCTCCCCCTTCTCCTTCTCCCCTTTCTCCTCCCCCTCTTTTTCCTTTACACAAAACAGTTTTTAGATACTTACTCCCTCTAAAATTTTATGTTATCTATTAATACTGGCATGATCTGGTCCATGGGGTCGCGAAGAGTCGGACTCAACTGTGCGACTGAACAACAATTAATACTGCTGTTGATTGGATTTTATCATTTTATTGTATTTATTGTATTAGAACTGTGAGTGTTTTAGATTGTATATTGTGTTTGATTATGATGTTACCCGCTCTGAGCCCGTTCGTGGGGAAGAGCTAGAGCGGCTATAAGTATAATGAAATAAGCAAATCAATTAATCAATCATGAGACTTCCAGGTAAAACCACAGAATTTCTGGTGATCCCTAGAGATGCATGACATTATTTTCAGGTTTCACCTATAAGTGATGTCATGCCATTGTGCTGAGGGTGATTATTAAGGTCCCCCCCCCTCCTGCTGGCTGATAGAGTGGTGATGGGCAGCAGGAGAAAAAACCTGCATTCTTGTGTTATAAATTTCTTGCGCTGTTATTTTCATGTTGTGATTTTTGAGACTTTGAGTTCACTATAGTTTTTCTATGGTTTCTCTGCATTACATGCCTTTTGTGTATTGAATTGTATTCCTTTGATGTGCATATGTGGTTGTCCTTTGATGTGCATATGTGGTTGCATTATTATGAACTTTGTATGCTTTTTCTGATATTAGACTGCAATATTAGCACACATCTTAACATTTACAAACAATATAACAACCTTGTTTGTTCTCTATCATATTTTCAATTTTATTATTTTTAATCAATTATCACAGAAGCATTTTAGTCAGCTTTATTTCATGATGTTCTTTATTTATTCGGTCAAATCAGTCAATCCTAAAAGAAATCAACCCTGACTGTTCCCTGGAAAGCCAGATAATGAAAATGAAGCTCAAATACTTTGGCCACCAAATGAGAAGGGAGCACTCACTGGAGAAGACCCTGATGCTGGGAAAGACTGAAGGTCAAAGAAGACGGGGACGGCAAAGGATGAGATGATTAGACAGTGTCATCGATGCAACGAACATGAAACTGAGCAAACTTCAGAGGACAGCGGAAGACAGGAGGGCCTGGCGGGATCTAGTCCATGGGGTCGCGAAGAGTTGGACTCGACTGTGCGACTGAACAACAACAACATCCTACACACCGTGGTCTGGTTTTTGGTGTTTGTTCAACTTGTTTTCTTGGACATGGCTTAGTGGAGCTCCCAATTTGCCTATAAATACACAGAAAAGGGTAGAATCTTAGCCAACATGCCTAGCATGATCGATAATCATTCTGGAAATGTAAATACTGATTGGTCCCAGTAATTATTTCTCTGGAAAAAGAAAGCACGGCCACATCTCCATGTTTTTTAATTTACAGATTGCTGTATGGTGAACCACATTCCCAGGGATCCTGGGATTCAAAAGGCACCAGCCCTATACTTAGATAGTGAAGACTTTCACATGAAGTGGATTGCTACTCTCAACAAATGCTCCATGGACTTAATGCTTCTTATTATCGAACAATGTCATAATGACAGTGATCAGTTACAGAAACAGTTTTTAGAAAGGGGATACCCATGATTATATGCCAGGCGTGGGACTATGCCAGGAGGATTCAGTGCACCTTTCTTTTAAAGGATGAATCACCAAATACTATGA
This sequence comes from Gekko japonicus, assembly GCF_001447785.1. Taxonomy (NCBI): domain Eukaryota; kingdom Metazoa; phylum Chordata; class Lepidosauria; order Squamata; family Gekkonidae; genus Gekko; species Gekko japonicus. Next base: position 482,428 of record NW_015175382.1, on the reverse strand, counting down.
ACAAGATAAGGTGCATTTTTAAATTTTCCACCTTGGCTCATTCCATTCAGAAGATCATTTTAGACACCGGCATTTACTTTTTGAAATTCCAGGCTGCACAGATAGACCATTAATAGGTTACAGAAAAACAAAGAATCTTAGGGACATGTTAATCAGGTTTGATATAGGTTTTAATTTTCCATATCTTCCTACATCAGGGCACATCAGGGCAATTTAAACACAATAGATGTTAAGTCTGTGCTTTGACTCTAAACCTGAAGAATTTAATCATATTCGTGGTTTGTATATCATTGAACTCTCATAATGTAGCAACTGGTACTCTAGGAATGTGGTATATTTAATAAAATGCCCAGGTGATCTTTTATATATTGGGATTTGTACCAGATCTGTTAAAATTCATATAATGGAACATCTATCTTGTATAACCTCAGGGCTATTTTTGGGCTGGAACACCCTGGAACAGCATTCTGGCTGGCTTCCTAGCCCGCCCCTCCCCTCCCCTCCCCTCCCTCACCACCGCCACCTGCCTCCTGCCTCCTTCTCCACTGCTGCTTCACCTGGGGCCAGCCAAGCACTCCCCCCATGCCTGCCCGGGCACCAGCAGGCTCCAGCCCAGGCAGCAGAGGCACAGCATTGGTTGTAGGAGCAGCAGTGTGTGGGGAGAGCCAGCCATCCCACCCGCCGCTGACAACGTGCTCTTGTTACTGCTCTGGACATGTGGGGAGGGCAGTTGTCAGGCTGGTGCTGGCTGCGGGAGCATTCCCTGTCCTCCTCCATTATTCAAGGTTTCCTGCCCAAGGGGAAGTTTTAATCTCCCTCTCCTTCTGCCTCCAGGGGGATTAGCGCCACTTGGAGCTCCTTTATGCAGAGTGGAAGGAGGAGCCCCATTGTGTTCCAGCACTTGACCTGGGTCAGCCCCTGCTTCGGGACAGCAGGTGGCTCAAGTTTGCTTAGTCTCCAGGGACTGCCTGCTTGATCACCAGCTGTAACTCCGCTAGAGTTGGGTCCTCCTGTTGGGCCAGCGCTGGTTGAAGGAGGGGTCTCCTGGCTGTGCAGAACACGCGCTGCAGAACACGCGCTGCAGAACACGCGGCTGTGCAGAACACTCTACAGAACACGCGCCGCCACCCCCTTCGTAGCCCCACTGGTTGCACTGCCCCCGCACTTTAGAGCATTGGGCTCACCCTCACCCCCAGCGTGCACTGGAGCCAGGCAGTGGAGAGACCGACCGACTGACTGAAGGCATCTGCCTGGTGACCCCGAGGCATGCTTGCAGTCCAACCGTGCTGTGCAGGGCAGCTCTTTGGCATGTGGGGTGGTGGTGGTGGGGACAGCCCCACTGGAGGAGAAGGAGGGTGCCCCCCAGAGCTTGGCATGTCCCTGCAGGCCTGCTGCTCTGGGGCTTTCAGCTTGGTGGGCTGCTCCCTGCTGCTGCTGGCCAGGTCGTGGGGACGCCACCCTCTTGCGGACCCTTCCTCTCCCCACAACAGACACCCTGTGGGACTGAGATGAGGCCTCTGAGAGAACTGCTCTGACAGAACTGTGACTGACCCAAGGCCACGCAGCTGGATGCAAAGCAAGCAGGTATATCAAAATGGTAACCAGAAGGCTTTTCCACAACAGGATCTCAAAACCATGATTGTAGCAAGTTTCTTCTACCTAGAGACCACAATGAGTAATGATCGGGGGGGGGGGGGAGAAAAAATAATTTTTAAAATTTTTTTTTAAAATTTTTGGGGCCGGAAAAA
>NW_015175382.1:453367-480158 GCF_001447785.1 Gekko japonicus | reverse complement strand
GCTTGTCCCCCCCAATCCCCCCCCCCAGTTTGGGCCCCACAGATCTTCTTCCCCCCCACCCCAGCTTCAGCAGTGAGGCCTGAGCGCCTTCCAGCCACCGGCCCACCAGAGTTCCCAGAGTGTTCTCTGCGCATACGCAGGGAACGCTCTTTTACTTTTTAGGAAATTTAAATATTTTTTCCAACTTTTCATATTTTTCTGCACATCTGGGGATTGCCCCAAGTGCGCAGGAAAATCTCCCTGCCCCCCAAGTGCCCTTGATGTGTGAATTTAGATATCTGCACGCAGGGGGCAACTTGGGAATTAGATATATAGATGATCTGATTGCATCAAATGCTTAGAAATATTGCTCATGCTAGGATCAACTAATACATGTTTAATCAAGCTGACAGTCCTACAAAATCAAAAAGAAATTATGTAGAAGTTGTGAGCAGGAAACATTACATTCTTTCCTTATTAGACCTTCACATCAAGGTGTGCAGTTATCATGGCAAAGTAAAATGCATATCTGAATTTAAACAAGGCAGCAGTGCAATGTTTCTTTTTAATCTGTAGACCAGGAGGTCCCTAATGCAGTGCCCATGGCTCCCTTTCTGGCACCTTTTCTGGCACCCACCAAATGTCTTTGGGCAGGGCCAGGTGGGGCTTTTGCCCAGCAAATCTTCTGATTGGTCATTGAAGATTAGATTGGCTGTACAAATATTTAAAAACATTGCTTTGGCAGCAGCTACCACCACAGCATAAGGGTCTTCAAGGTGTGACTGAAGGCAAGCTACAGCAGCCATTTGTGGTTGGCTCTGATGTCTGTGGCAGCCATTTTGTGGCTGCACTTACCATGGTGTGCCAGAATTCCATAGGTGCCAACAAGCTCAGAAAGATTAGGGACCCTTGGTGTAGACAATATGCTCCAGAAAATAGAGCTAAGTTACATGGAACTGGAAGAAGCTTACATAGGATTTTCAGATCTTTCATCCAGGAACTGACCAAACTCATTTTTGGAGGGGGGCTGTGGCTCAGTGGTGTTGGAGCAGAGTTTTACAGATACCATGGTGTGATGGATTGCACATGAAAAGCCGGTTTTCAATGCTGCTTGTTTCAGAGAACCTGGGAGATCAGGAGTTAATCTTCCCCGGAGTGGAGAGCTTATTTGATTGGCAGCTCTACACATTCTCTGATTGGCCAGCATCAGCTGAGAGAAAGTATATCATAGCTTTTATGGAGGGAAAAGAGGGAGTCCTCAATCGTCTTTTGGTCTGCATCTTTAATACAAGAGAAGGCTGCCATTCCAGAGCATGTGCACATAGCAGCTAGGTCAGGTGACTATGAAAAATAAACATAACCTGTAGCACTCCCCTGGCTTAGTCATACTTTATGTTCCTCCGCACCACTGGGCAGAATTAGAAAAGCTGTTTCCAGATTTACTCTGTCTCAACCACTCCATGAGTCACTTAACTTCAGAATGGGGCCCAGACATCCTTGGGCAGTTGGCCTGATTACCATGGAGTGTGTGGTTTGTGGACTGTGGTCTCAGACTGGCAAGCCAACCAGAAATGGTAACTCCTTTCCACTGAGGCAAGTGGGCTTTAAAAAAGGTTATTTTAATTCATTTCCTTTAAAACCAATGGGACAAACGCCTGTGAGGCTTTTATCAACAGGATTTCTTTCCATTGGTTTATTTAAAATATTTATTTTTAAAAACAGAGAGAGAGAGAGAGAACACCGGTGGGGTGTAGTGGTTAAAGTGTCAGACTAGGATCTGGAAGGGCCGCGGTGGCTAGCTATCCTCATCAGATCTCAGAAGCTAAGTAGAGTTGGAGACCACCACGGAAGTCCAGGCAGGGGCAGGCAATGGCATCTATTCCCTTGAAACCCCTAGGGCCTTGCCATATGTCAGCTGTGACTTGACAGCACTTTCCTCCTCCACCACCAATCTGTTTTATGAACTAATTTTGATTTTATTTTGTCAATAGGAATCTTTAGGAATTGATTCCAATCCAGTGAGGAAATAATTGTTGGACATAAGATATTGGTTCAGACAAGATTTTGTATAGATGGGACAGAAATATTTGAAATAAGCAAGTTGTTCATCCTCTCATCCCCATTCCAAAATGCACCACCTTGTTCCATCCTTTTTTCCCTCTCTGTCTAGAAACTGGGATGTGGAATGGTATGGTTTAGATTAATTATTAGAAGTATGGCATTGGAAACTTTTTTAATAAAATGTTTTTATTGGTTTTGTCAAAACCCTTTTGACAACACACAAGGTAAACGTAATAAGAAGCAAAAGGTGGGTGTGGCTGGATGACCACATTTCTTGTAACATGGGGTTGTGATCTGATATGCTAATGAGCTGTACTGTCATGGGTGTGGCCTGATATGCTAATGAGTTTCTGCTGTTGGGTGTGGCCTGATATGCTAATGAGTTCCTGCTGGGCTTTTTCTACAAAAAGAGCCCTGTTAATATGCCATAAGGTGTTGGAAGCCCCCATGGTGTTTCATTTTGTTGATCGATGTCACTTTCCTGAGGAGCGGCATTTCTTAGTTATCTTCAAGTATAGATCTCATCCGTATAATCACAGTGATATTACCAGGGTTTTGTTGCAACAAAAACACTTTTTGGGTCCACAAATTACAAACTATCACACTGTTGGGTTTAAATCAGTCCTTAGAATTGTCACCCTTTATTTGAATCATTTTTGCATATAAGAAATTTTCAAGTGCCTTGTCCCTTTAAACTGTACCTGTAATGAATGCACCTGCATTCATTTTGTAATTAATTGGCCACTAATTTGATCCTTACCCTAATAGAAGCTTTATTAGGCCTATTCTTTTGGTACCCAACTGAGAATCTTCCCGACATTTGAAACTGACACAGGCTCATGCCATGAATCCCTATTATCTGGATTGTCAATGCCAACATCACCCAATGGGTAAGATTTTTATATGAAAACTGGATATGATTCAATATTCTTTTCCATTATGTTACACTATGCTGCCATTTCCCTTTTTTTATTCCAGACTGATTTCCTTTTAAGAATATAATATTATCTTACTGCACACTGGGAGGTTACAAATAAGATTTACTTTGGGTGAGTGTCCCTTCCATTCTAAACATAGCAGATGCATTCAGCCATTTGAATCCTAGTATCATGTCAAGTTGTTGCAATTCTACTACTGTTTATTTCAGATTCTCTGCAACAGACATCAGATGTGTGCATATACAACCTGATGAAGAGTTTATGGTTGAAACGGGCTGAAATCTGGCTGCTCATATCATGCTGCATTTTTGCACTGCATTCTTGCGTTATAATTTCTTGCACTGTTATTTTCAAGTTGTAATTTTTGAGACTGAGTTTATTATATTTTTCTATGGTTTCTCTGCATTAGGTTTTGTGTATTGAATTGTATTCTTTTGATGCACATATGTGGTTGTATTATTTTGAACTTTGTATGCATTTTCTGATCTTAGGCTGCAATATTAGCACATGTATATATATGTTATCTTAACATTTACAAATAATATAAAAGCCTTGTTTGTTCTTGATCATATTTGCAACTTTATTATTAACTTTTGATCAGTTATCACAGGAGGATTTTAGTCAGCATGAATTTCATGGTGTTTTTTATTCAGTTGTATCCTACACACCGTGGTCCATTTTTTTGTGTTTATTCAAATAATGGGAGACTTGGCAACCCTACATCTTGATCAGTTGCACTCTTGATTTTATATCAAAATTTACAGCATAGCAAGGAGCAGAATTGTAAATGCTAGCCAAGTATTAGGGAAAAGACCAATGGGGGGGGGGACCCTTCATCCCTTAAAGGTATTGGACTGAATAGACTCAGATTATCCACATGCACAGCAGGGCAGCTTTTTTCAGTTCTACAGATAAACAAATTTTCTGCCCATTCAATCAGACTTGAAATGTAATGCAAAGGAGAAAAGTGCATGCTGTGTAATCTAACAAATTATTCTTATACAAAACTGGTCTTTATGAGCAGGGATGTTTATATTCACCAGAAATATTCTAGCAGCTACAAATTGCCTCATGTCATTTTAAAGACTAGAAACTGTGTTGCAGTAAGCTTTTGTGATCCAGGGCCCAATTCATCAGATGCATGAAGTTGGCAGATATGTTGAAATAAGATATAAACAGAAGATGGATTTACTACAAAGAGAGGCCAGAGGTCCAGTTCCCATGACAAGGTGTGTTACATTACAGTACAGAGCACAGAGGCAAACATAGTCAAAACAGTAAACAATACATTCCTAGTGGCTGTGTGCCACTCCCAACTGGCAAAGTAGGGTGAATCATGATCCTAGCAATCACATTTATGATTGGTTTCTTGTGTTAGGAATGGCCTTTAAGAGGGAGAATAAGAGAGAAGGATGGTCTTAGAAGGTTACTGCTTTTAGTGATGTGTTTAGAGCTCTGCCCTCTGACCATGGTCCAATATTCAAAGCAGGAAATATGATAAGATTTGCAGGGCCATACATGTCACTTCGCAGATTTGGGCTAAATCTAGTTCAGCTCAGCTGCAAACATTAAATATGAAATTGAAAGTGCAGAAGATACCTAGACTGTTTGCTTGTTCTTTACCAGGCCAAAATGACATGGGGATTTTGTTATTGTGCTTTGCTTCTAAACTGAACATTGAGTTAGTTTTTCTTTTAAAGAAAGCAATAATTAACCTTGTATATATGTTAGGTCCTATGACTGCAGGACAAGTACCTGAGGCCAGCATACCTGCTGGGCATCTGAGTCCTGTTACCTTTTATTGCTAGGGTTACCAAGTCCATCTTTCACCCCCAGCGGGGGACTTTGGGGGTGTTCCTGGAGGGGGCAGGGCATCCCCGATGTGATGACGTCATGTTGGGGATGTCCGCCGCCCCCCCCACCTGAGCACCAGATCTCCAGAAACAGCAGTTCCCTGCACTTAAAGGAGCCGGTGTTTCCCTTTCAAGTGCAGGAGCCGGCGTTTCCCCTTTAAGAGCAGCCGCGTTTCCCTATTAAGTGCACAAAGCTGGCATTTCCCTGCAAGCCTGATCTCAAGCGGAGATCAGGCTTGGGAGGAAACACGGGTTCCACACACTTAAAGGGAGAGAGAGGGGTGGCTGTGGGTGTTGGGGGTGGGGCTTCCCCCACTGGCCATCTGGCCAGCAGCGGGTAGAACCCCCCCAAAACGGGGGACACCTGGCAAACCGGGGGGTTGGCAACCCTAGTTATGACAGGAGACTTCCCTCTGGAAACCCTATCTTCCGGCCACTGGTCAGTGCAGCAGCAGAAGGAAAATATCCCCCCCCCCACTAATGTTTTGAAAACCCCCGTAAGTTGTATGTCAGTCCCCTCTACCATAAAGTATTTGGCAATTCCTAGAGAGGAATGACATCTCTCCTGAGATTTCTCTAGAAGTGATGTCACACATCATCCCCTACAGTGCCCTCTATGTCCCCACCCCCTGCACTCCCACCAGTTGCTGGGCCATGCCAGGCGTTGCCACGGAACACTGTGGCAGACTGAACTGATGGATGTATTTTCATAAGGACATAGATATATAGATTGTTGAGGATCTATACAAAACCAAAAATGATTAATATTGATGAAAATGAAAGATATCCAGGGGTCTTGTTGTAGAAAAAGAGCTGCCGGAGCTCATTAGCATAACTCATTAGCATAACTTATTTGCATATGCCACGCCCCCTGACATCACCGGAAGTGACAGAAGGCCACACCCCCTGACATCACCGGAAGTGTGTCAGAAGGCCCGGCTACTTACCCTCCTGTTTCATCCTCATTCCCAAACGGAATGAGGATCGAAGCAGAGGGCGGGGTAAAGAAGGGGGCGGGGCTTCACCACGTGACCGCCCCGCCCCCTAGAGGTTCTCTTCCGGAGCTCCGTACCTGAGAGCTCCCCCCCGACTAGAGCCCTGAAGATATCAATTCTCACAAGCTTAGATCTCTCAAGTTGCTTAGCAGGAAGCAGAAAAGGAATTTAGTATCTCTTGTTTGCTCAGGTTTTCCATACACTTCTCAAAGATATGACTAGAAAGTGTGAAATCTGAGCCACCAGATATGGATAGTATTTGTATGCAGACAAAGGCTTTATATCATAATCACAGTTCTGTCTGTGCACTTTCCATGGTAAACAGGAATTTCATCCAGGACTGAACTGACCTGTTAAGTGTCAACAAAATATTATGTACCCTCCAACCATTACCTGTCAGAAACAAACTTTGTATTTAGTTGTAACCAATACTCCCTCTAAGCTGTGGAGTCTTGTGAGCAAAAATTCAACTTTATGAGGTACTGGCATTAAAGTTGTGAGCAAGCAATTTGGCTACTGCATAAATCAGTTTGCTTTAGAGCCATCCTTTCTGAGCTAAGACAAAAATGGGTGAGCTGGAGGCAGGGGTCATTTCATAGAGAAAGAGCTAGGGGAACTTATTAGCATAACTCATTAGCATATGCCACACCCTCTGACATCACCGGAAGTGTGTCATAAGGCCACACCTCCTGACATCACTGGAAATGTGTCATAAGGCCACACACCCCATCCCCAACGGTCCCGGCTGCCGGTGCCGGCCTTGCAGCTCCACTGCCGAGCCCCATGAGGGGCCCGGCAGTGGACCTGCAAGGCCAGTGGGAGTGCAAGGAAGCCCCACGAAGGCCCTTCCTGGCCCCAGGCAGGCAGGGGTGGGGAGAGGTAGGGAGGAAGCAACTTACCCTCCCTCTTCTCCTGCCTCCTCCTGGCTGAATGAGGGCCAGAAGCGGGGTGGCCGGAAGCAGGGGGCAGGGCTTCATTATGTGCCCCGCCCCCCGTACCTCACCCGGGGGAACGCAGTTCCCCCGCGTTCCCCCCCAAAATGACCTCTGGCTGGAGGCTAAAAAACTGTGAGCTAGTTCACACTAACTCAGCTTAAAGAGAACACCGGTTGTAACTTGTATTCATCTATAAGAGCTAAATTGGGTACCTGCCTTAGATGGCAGGGGGCACCCTTCCCCCTTCCGGGGGGCTGGAGGAGCATTGGAGGCGAGGCAAGGTGGAGAACAACAATGGCATCAGCGGCAAGTGGCAAGATGGCAACCGGGCGCAACATCGTAGCAGTCCAGACGTCAGCGACGAGGGGCAGAACCAGGTGTCGCAAGGAGAGCGTGAGGCGCAGGCGGAGCCACGATGGACTGAGCCAAAGCCGCGCAGATGCGCACTGGGCACAGAATGGAGCCGCCGACTGCAGCCGACGCTGAGGACAGCAAGAGGAGAAGGAGGAAGAAAGCGGGAGGGAGCCGAGCCAGCAATGGGCCGAGATGCCAAACTAAGATCAAGAAGAACGACAGCGCCATCTACAGGGTGCCGGTAGGGCAGTCCCCACCCCAATTCAGATGTGGCCATATAATAATAATAATAATAATAATAATAATAATAATAATAAATAAATAAATAATTAATAATAATATATATATATTGCCTTTATCAAGCAGGTTTCCTTGCAACTTACTTGTGTTCTTGTGACTTCCATCTGTTAAAACGTTTGCCTGGCAATGATAGGCAAGTTACTTTGTCTGTGGTAAAGTTTATGTTTTGTGCCCTTAGAATTAGACAGACATATGATAAAAATATCTCTGGGGATAAGTGCTTTTAAAATTAGTTTCGCCAAGGTACTTTGTGGCACATAGATGCTCTGATTTTAAAACATGAACATAACCTGTAACAACGACTTCTTTAGTAGTCAGAATCAAGGCTGGAGAAGTTCTAAAGACATTCTTCAGTAAACTACTAGTTTTACTTTTCAAAGTATGGACGGACAGGGAGCAGTATTGCCCTAAAATGTATCCTGAAAATTGCAGTTCTCTGTGCAGTTGTATTCTGATAATTGAAATAACCAAATTCAAGTGATCTCAATATCATCCTGTCAAGAATAAATGACACTACTGGTCTAAAAACATACATTGCTTAAAGCCATATTAATTGTACATTATTCATGAAGTGTAGTGATTGTACCATAGATTTAATGAAGGAACCTTTCCTGAAAAGGTTTTCCTTTGTACATGCAGTTTCTTTGGAGCATGCAAATAGCTCAGTTTACCTTCATTTTCCCGGCAATACTTTGTGACAAATTTACTGCAGCTACTTGCCAGTAATTTTTTTTTTCAGGTTTAGGTAATAGGAGATGAGGAGGCTCTTAGTACATCTATTAATTTCCTGCAGCCTTTTCCCGCTTTGCTATATTTTATTTGACACATTGTATTATTTATTACTGGCATCCTATTGATATTTACTTTAATCATGTTTATTTCTCTATATTAGTTTCTGTAGGAAAAAGCCAAGAGTGGCCATGCCTTTGGCAACTTTAGCAATATTTGGAGAGAATATATTACCTGTTTTTCTCTGCTGTTACTGCACTGGCTTATGGGTGAAAAGCTGAAATTATGACACACAACAGTCTCTTTAGAAATCTTAGCAAGGATTTTTTGTTCATATTAGCACTATGGATCCATTGTGACTACTTGATATGGATTGTATTATTTAGCTGTGACTGGGTACATTGTGCCATTTGAGTTTCTGCTTAGAACAAGCAAGATAAATGTAATTTATTGCTCACTATCAAAAGGTTGTCATAATTTCTAGCCAGAGGTGTTTTGGAATGTCTTTCATGGGGTCACAGTGGACTTAAGATTTTGTTAACTTGCTGCGATATTTCCAGAACAGGCTTTCTCTGTGTGAAATACATACCTTATGAAGGTAGAAGGTACAAAAGATTGTAGCTTGGATTATGAGCTTCAGCAGCTTGAAATGCCTATATTCAGAGCAAGCTCACAGTTTCCAAATTCTTCCCTGGCTTAGATAGGAAATGCTAGCCCCCCCTGTCTCCTTTGACTGTCCCCTAACCTCCGCTGATGGGGAATGAGTGGTGTGGTGCCTCAATCCAGGGGAGGGAAAGTTCTTGCAGTGTCTCTCCATATGTCCTCTTCTCCTGCTCCCCAGTGCCTGGGATGCATAATGTTTATGGAACACAGAGTATTCTGGGAAAATAAAGGCACATGCCTGTCCTCAGTAATTTACTTTCACTGAAGTGAACAAATAACCAAATTTCCAAACATTAGAACTAAAATAATATTCCTAAAATATTTTAAAACCTTTCAGTGTTTGTGAGACACTTCTTGGTCATGCCTATCTCCCAGGCCCATAGCTATGGTGGGGCATTTGGGGGTGGGCCCCCCTGACTTACTTCAAAGGCACCTTCTAATGCCCCCTGACTTCCTTTAAATGCCCTGGCCAAACTCCCCCTGCACTGCTGTGTTGCCTCTCCTTGCTTTCCCCTGCGGCAGGGCTTCATCTTCCACAGAACAGCTGCTGCGGCTGCAGGGGTTGGGTGGGTGCTGGGTGCAGGGCACTGAGGAGGAGCGGGGCACCAAGGCCTGCAACAGGGGCAGCTCCTCTTCTTCTTCCTCCTCCTCGGCTGCCTTGGGAGTCAAGGGCAGCGAGAGAGCCAGCAGTGGTGGCAGAGAGGAGGAGGCCCCCACATGGGCCATGGCAGGCAAGCAGCTGGCCAGGGGAGGACCAGGCACGCACAGCAGCAGCGGTGGATGCTTCCTGGTCCTGGTGTGCTGCTGCTGCTTTGAGCAGTGGTGGCAGAGAGTAGGAGGAGGCCCACGCACGGGCCATGGCAGGCAAGTAGGTGACTGGGGGAGGCCAAGGCGTGCACAGCAGCGACGGCTGCTGCTTCCTAGTCCCAGACTGCTGCTGTGAGCAGTGGTGGTGGAGAAAGGAGGAGGCCTCCGCATGGGCCAAGCTGCCCAAGGGGCAACACTGAGCCGGGGGCAGAGCAGCAACAGAGGGGAGAGTAAAGGCCTTGCATGGAACCTGGGTTTTTCATAAGCACCTCTTTTCATGAGCACCCCTAAGGCTCAGCGCTAAGAAACCTACAGAACCCTCCTTTTAAAAAAACCCTCTCCCCATCAATAAATGCCTGGGCCGGCCACCTGCTTGGCAAAGCCCCAACCTGCCTGTGGCATCAAATCAGAGAAGGAGCTCATGCACTCCAAAAGGTGAGTGCCCGGTGCATCAGAAGCTGCCGGAGGTGTACCAGGAGGGCATGGTGACTGGTGCCGCTTTCCAAGCCAGGGTCCAGGAAAAGATATGCATCATCTGTTAATTTGTATTCAGCTTACTGTTTTGCAGCCATGCTATCCACCACTAGTCTTGTGTAAATATTTCTTCAAATCCAAGAAATTCATTTATTATCAAATCTTGAACCCACTTGAAAATAGCTACAACTGTTTCTTAACAGCCTCTTGTCTACATACCCTTGATAGTTTCTCAATAGTGGAGGTGGAGAAATGGGGCAGCAAATAATAATTAAATTATCTAAATTAGACAATGCTAAGTGCCCCCTAAGAAATTTAAATGTCCCTGACTTAAAAATTCCTAGCTACAGGCCTACTATTTCCTGAAAATATTGCTATCTTTTTCTGTGTTTGTCTTTATAAGACACTCCTGAAAGGCTGACATGATTTAAATGAACATGCAATGGCCTGTCCTATAAATGGCAAGAACAGATAGCGAACACAGTTTTCACAGAATCTCCCTGCTAGTAGATTGTAAGGGCACTGCATGATGGTTCATTTCCAATGGCTAAATTTGTTTTTAAAATGCTGGGCATTTTCATAGATGACCTTAAATTGGCTCTTGCTATTATTTTGCTTTGAATATAAACATAAAGCCTACGCTGACCAAGCTGGATGTTAGATAGAGGCTGTGGTCAGACAGATCCAACTCAGCTGCAAATGTCTGATGGATCTAAAGGACATGATCAGACAGAAACATCTGGGAAAGGTCCTGTAGCCGTCGGCACCCCCTACTGCCCCACCACGGAAGTGGAGTTAAAAGACACTGGGGAATGTCCAGTCCTAATTCTTGCTGACAGGCCACAGACAGACTTTCCCTTGTCTGATCACTCAAGCATGCACTCAAGCCATCAGGATGGTCTGCTCATTCCTTCCCAACTCAATGCCATCCCCCCCCCTTGCTTAGCAGTATGCACATAACTGCATACTCCATGGGGAACCCTCTGTGCAAAGGTACAATTCTTCATTTATGCACATGGGAGATGGCCAAAAAACCCCCCACTTGCCCGCATGTGCCATCTGATCATGCAGTGATGGGCTGAGCCCACAGCTACAAAGGATGTGTGCTTGCACAATGCTGTGTCAATTTCCACTGGGGGAAATAGGCTCACTTCCCCTCCACACCAAATGGCACATCTGATCGCAGCCTAAATGAATCTTTTCATTATTACATCTGTCTTGTACCCACACACTGAGGACCAAACTACACAAGACATTTTAAACCAGTATTTGGTGCATGTGCAGGTCCCAAATGGGCACATAACTCCCCTTCCCTGGCTGTTTTGGCTTGGGAAAATGGTGCAGGGATTGTGCTTCCAAGTCAAATCAGGCCCCTGGAGACTCTTAAAATGACATCAGAGCATAAGATGAGCCCTGATGCATCAGAGCAGTGGTGTGTCTAGTCCAACATCCTCTTTCACACAGTGTCCAACCAATTGCCCTGGAGGGCTAACAAGAAGGATACAGAAGCCAAGACCTTCTCCAAGGTTGTCTCCTAGCATTGGGTTTCAGAGGTTTTGCTGCCTCTGAATATGGATGTTCCCCTTACTAACCATGGCTAGTAGCCATTGATTAACCTTTCTTCCATGAATCTAACTCCCTTTTAAAATAATCTGAGCTCATGCCTTTAAAACTTTAAACTGGCAGTGAAATCCACATTATTTATTTATTATTTATTAATTTGATTTTTACCCTGCCCTCCCCATCAAGACAGGCTCAGGGTGGCTTACATGAGAGAACAATGGATAAAACAGCAATATAAATATCAATATAAAACACATAATAGAGTACAAAAAACATTAACATCACGATGGTGATAGAGTGCATATGGAAACATACGTCCAGCGGTACATCCACTCTCAGTGGACTCAGGCTGGCAATAAAATTGGCACAGGGCATAGATGATAAAGTGCAGCTCCTTACCTAAAAACCTGGCGGAAGAGCTCCATTTTCGCGGCCCTGTGGAACTGTGTAAGGTCCCGCCAGACTCTAATCTTGTCTGGAAGCTCATTCCAATAAGTTGGAACTGCCACAAAAAATGCCTTGGTCCTGGTCAATACCAGCCTGGCGTCCTTAGGACTGGGGGGGGGACAATTTTGCGACCTGACCATAGTGCTCTCTGGGGAACATGTGGGGAAAGGCGGCCCCTCAGGTAGGTAGGTCCCTGACCATAAAGGGCTTTAAAGGTCAAGACCAGCACCTTGAAGTGAATCTGGTATGCTATTGGCAGCCAGTGTGATGCCTTTAGCACAGGCTGGATGTGCTCCTGCATAAGGAGACCCATCAACAGCCTGGCTGCCGCATTTTGCACCAGCTGTAGCTTCCAGAGTTGCGCCAAGGGCAGCCCCATGTAGAGAGCATTGTAATAGTCTAACCTCGAGGTGACCATTGCGTGGATCAGCGTTGCCAAATCATTGCGTTCGAGGAAGGGAACCAACTCCCTAATCAACTGAAGATGGTAAAAGGCTGCCTTGGCAGTGGCTGCTACCGGGGCCTCCATTGTTAAGGAGGCATCCAGGAGCACTCCCAAACTCCTGAGCCTTGGCACTGGCACCAATGGTGCCCCATCGAAGGCCGGTTGTGGGATCCCTACCCCCGGTCTGTTCTGACTCTGGCACAGGACCTCCGTCTTCATCAGATTCAATTTAAATCAGCTCAGTCTAAGCCATCCAGCCATGTCCTGTAACGCCCAGTTCAGGTCTTCCAGGGTAGAGTCGGACTGACCCCCAAACAACAGATAGTGCTGGGTGTCGTCCGCATATTGGTGACACCCTAGCCCATGCTTCCAGGCAATCTGGCCAAGGGGGCGCATGTAGATGTTAAATAACATCAGGGAAAGCACCACCCCTTAAGGCCCTCCACAGATTAGCGAGTGCCTTCAGGACAGCTGCTCCCCGAGAGCAACACTTTGTCCCCAACCTTGGAAAAAGGAGACGAGCCATTGCAAGGCAAGCCCCTGAATCCCCATGTCGGTGAGGCAGTGGGTCAGTAGCTGGTGGTCAACTGTGTTGGATGCCACTGACAGGTCCAACAACAACAGCACCACCATCCCGCCCCGATCCAGGTGCCTCTGGAGGTCATCTGTGAAGGTGACCAGTGCTGTCTCCATCCCATGGCATGGGCAGAAGCTGGACTGGAAGGGATCTAGCATGGAAGTGTCATCCATAAAGTTCTGCAACTTTATTGCCACCGCCTTACAATTAATTTGCCCAAATAGGGCAAATTTGAAACCAGCCGATAGCCAATTCGGCCAGATCCAGAGATGGTTTTTTAGGAATGGGCAGACCATCGCTTCCTTGAGAGCCCCCAGGAACAGCCCCTCAGAGAGGGACTTGTTGATAATATCCCTAAGGGCACCTCAAAACCCCTCACGGCCAGCTTTAATTAGCCATGAGGGGCATGGGTCAAGGCTGCACGTGGTTGGGCGTACTGTCAAGATCAAAATGTCGACTTCCTCTAGACTGAGTGGCCTGAAATAATCCAAAATCAGACTAGAAGACATGCATGGAGCCTCAAGTTCGCTCGCTGTCTCAACTGTGGCAGGAAGGTCACGGCAGAGTAACAAGACTTTATCTGCAAATAGCTCGCAAAAGCCTCGCAGCCAATGTCCAATTCCCTAGTGTTTAGTCTGCCCTGTGGCAGAACTGTTAAAGACTGAATAGTTCTATACAACTGGGCTGGGCATGAGCTTGCAGATGCAGACGTGGATGTGTAGAACTCCCTCTTCATGGCTTTGACTGCCACCTCATAGGATCTCATAAATGTCCTATAGGATGCTCTTATTGCTTCATTACAAGTGTGCCGCCACTCTCTCTCTAGCTATCTAAACCTTCGCTTCATCAGCCTCAGCTCCTGGGTAAACCAAGGAGCCAGCCTAGAGCAAGGGTGCAGAGGGTGTCTGAGAGCAATCTCGTTGATGGCTGCCAAGAGTCGGCCATGCCAATCCTCGACTAGCTCATCCAGCGAGCTGCCAGGGGGCATTGGATCCCACGGGGCCATCTGAAGTCACAAAGGGTCCATTTGCCTCCATGGGCGAGCTAAAATATGCTCACCGCCCAAACAGGGTTGGAGAGAAACATTCACTCGGGCCTTCAGGGCATGGTGGTCTGACCATGGAACTGCTGTAGCAGTAATCCAGTCCACTGTAACCCCCACCGCAAAGATCAAATCAAGCGTGTGACCGGCTCGGTGAGTGGGGGCTGTTACATATTGGGAGAGTCCTGGTGCCACTATTGACGACACCAGGTCCACCACCTGTGAGGAGGTAGCATCGTCAGCATGGACATTGAAGTCATTCAGGACTTTCAATCTAGGGTGCTCTAATGCCCAGCCCAACATGGCCTCCAGCAAGGATGACAGGCTATCAGCTCATGCGTTGGGCGGTCGGTACATCAACCAAATAGTCAAACTCTCCCTGGCTTCCCACACAAAGCCAGCACACTCTATGCCTGTGAGCCTCAGTGACGAGAGCACCCTGAAGGAGTAAGCCTCCCGAACGAACAGAGACACTCCCCTGCCCCATAATCCAGGATTGGTGGAGGACTGAGAACCTGGGAGGAACCAACTGGGAGAGAGCTACTGTCTCCCCATCTCAAACACAGATCTCGGTCAGGCACGCCAGGTCCACATCCTGCTCCAGCAAGAAGTCATGAAGGACTGGGGTCTTATTATTTATGGACCTGGCATTGCACAGCACCAACGTCAGAGTGAGTTTTTTAATCCTAGCCCCGCTGCCTACCACCTTTGGGATGGGACGCAGGCTGGAAGGTTGCCGAACTCCCTTCCATTCCTGCCTGGTCCCACCACTATTCTTTCCCCTCCCCAGGAGCACTGGTATGCCTTGCCCCATCATTGTCAGGCACTTGTGGTCTTTGCTACCCTGAGCCTCAGACCAATGAATAGCCGATTGATGGTTGGTATAGCCTAGTATGGTGTTTCTAGTGGCAGTTCACAATTCTCTTAGTGCTGTTAACTGTAATAAACTTAATCTATCCTAACCATACTACCCTACTAACTAACAAACCCTATCATCCAGCTAGCTAGCAATTAAATTTCAATCTATTTCTATTTCCCAGGCCAGTGATTTATATAAAGGCCAGGGATCATCATAGTTATGCGTATCAGTTTCCACCATGGTATCAATCAGTTTCCCCTCTAGGATAGGTAATCGCCATATTTATTTAATTCATTCATTCATTTAGTTACTTCCTCTGATCAATTGATCTGCTCATTTCCTCAGTTTCTGCTGTTTAAATCATAAACTCCAAATTAATTAATTAATTTCCTATTTCCACTATTTAAATCATAAGACTCCAATTGATCAATTAACCCAATAGTCAATCAATCAAATGCCTCAATTTACTTTAATTAATTCTAAAATCCCCTCTGGTTAACAGTACTATAATGCTGTTAAATTTGGATCATGAAAGATTCTGCTTGCCTGCTAACTATAGTCCAGTAGTTTCCTCCAGTCCAGTTGGTAACTTCAGTGGGAGAGACTCCCCATTCTTCTCTGATATTGTCTATACACAGTCATGTCCTTAGGCCCCCCAAAAGTCCTCACCTTTGCACACGCCACTCCTGGGCCCTTGGTTCTTGCATCTGACCCCCAGAGAGGAGGGCAGATGTTTCAGTCTCCAAGATCAAAGCTGAGGGCAGGTGCCGCTGTTGGGTTACTTGTTGTCAGGTCAGTCACATAATTCATGGCCCACTGCAATTGGGCATTGCTGGGCAGAGCCTAGGGAGGGCTGAAACCCCCTCCAGGCTCCCCCGCTGTTGCTCCTGAACACCAGGCTCAAGCAAGAGCAGCCGCCGCAGAGCTCCAATGATGGCCACAGAAAGGTCCCCTCATCCCCAAAATGGCAGTTGCGTCCAGGAAGAAGGTCAGACAGTGACCCACAGCCACTGCGCACACTGCTGCTGCCAGCATAATCCTTTGGCAAGGTCAGGGCTTTGCTCGTCGTCCTCCAGTCGACCAGGCCAGCTCTGGGCACTGAGAAACAACTCCGGGGACCACACTAGGACCAAAAGGTAACTGTTCTCATCGTAAAGTTTCTCACTCTCCACATTCCTTTGTAGCATACTGGGCTGCTCAAAAACGTTTCCGCTAGCAGCAGGCAAGAGAAAATCTGCCATCAGCATTTTGGCAGGATCTACTAACGCTGAGGAGCTGCGGTGGCTCAAGTGATTAAGACGCTAAACTGCAGGCTGTGGAAGGTTGGTAGTTCAGCAGTTCGAGACCTTAGTCTTGCTGCATGACAGAGTGAGCTCCCGTCTCTAGTTCCAGCTCCTGCCAACCTAGCAGTTTGAAAGCAAGAAATTGCAAGTAGATAAATAGGTACCACTTCAGTGGGAAGGTAACAGCGTTCCGTGTGCCTTGGTGTTTAGTCATGCTGGCCACATGACCACGGAAATGTCTTCAGACAGCGCTGGCTCTTCAGCTTTGAAACGGAGATGAGCACCGCAACCCTAGAGTCGGATTCGACTGGCTTTCGAGCAAGGGAACCTTTACCTTCACTAATGCTGAAGCTCTACGTTGGTCGCCATCTTGGTTTACGATTTGATAACTCATTATATGAAGAAGTATTCCCTTAGATCTTTTGGAGGCTGTTCAGATGTAGCTCTTTCTCACCATCCACCTTCCTTCACTGGCAACACTGAGATTTCCAAAATGCTGATGCTATCATATTCAATTTTTAAAAAGTTTTTTCTCAGACCTAACTATTTAAATGCATTTCAGAACTGCAAATGTCATCACTGCCTATGATTTAACTCAGTTCCAGTAATTTAAGAATAATGGCCATCTTTGCATAAAGCAGAACAAAGTGTGAGTCCAGTGGCACCTTTAAGACCAACAAAGTTTTAGTCAGGGTATAAGCTTTTGTGTGCATGCACACTTTTTTCAGATACATTGAAACAGAAGTCAATAACCATTACATATAGGTAGCAGGTGAGGAGGATATTGTCAGGAAGGGTCAATTAAATCTAAAATTGGGTTAAGGCAATTGGTAAGGCCTGCGAAAAGCAGCAGATTAGCATACAGAATAATGTTTACAAACAGATGTGAGAACTGAATGACATCAGCATGTGTAGTGAGATAAGAAACCAAAGTCTCTCTTAAACCTTGAGTGTTCCATTGTCTTGAGTGTTGTAATAACTTGTAACTCAACAATCTCCCATGCTAGTCTGTTTCTGAAATTCTTTTACAATAAAACAGCTACTTTGAGGCCACCCGCTGACTGTCCTGGGAGGCTGAAGTGTTCTCCTACAAGTTTCTCAGTTTTGCCATTCTTGATGTCAAATTTGTGTCCATTTATCCTTTGGTGTACTAACAACTTACATCCTCTACTGGATAATGATAGTTCTCTTTCACAAGCACTGGGGGGCAAATCTTTTCTTACCCATAGACAGACCACCAATCTTAAATAACTCCTCACCCACAATACAACAATATCTGATTTGAACATGGACACTGGTTCCAGAGCTTGCAATAAATCCAGATGCCAACTTTGCTGCCACATACACCCAGACAATGCAATCACTGGACCAAACAACATTAACAACACCATCTCAGGCTCATTCACTTGTTCATATTCTAACACTGCATATGCCATTAAATGCCAACAGTGACCTTCATGGCAAACAGGTAAAACCCTATGCCAAAGGATATGTAAAGGTAAAGGTTTCCCTTGCTCGAAAGCCAGTCGAGTCTGACTCTAGGGTCGCGGTGCTCATCTTCATTTCAAAGCCGAAGAGCCAGCGCTGTCCGAAGACATTTCCGTGGTCATGTGGCCGGCATGACTAAACACCAAGGCGCACGGAACGCTGTTACCTTCCCACCGAAGTGATACCTATTTATCTACTTGCAATTTCTTGCTTTCGAAATGCTAGGTTGGCAGGAGCTGGAACTAGAGACAGGAGCTCACTCCATCTTGTGGCACCCAGGTCTTGAACTGCCGAACTACTGACCTTCCACAGCCTGCAGTTCAGCGTCTTAACCACTTGAGCCACCGCAGCTCCTATGCCAAAGGATAAATGGACACAAATCTGACATCAAGAATCACAAAACTGAGAAGCCTGAAGGAGAATGGACAGGAATGTATATGACTGGATGACCCCTCAATTGTTTATAGTGTCATGTACCTAAAAACCCTCTGTATATGTTGATTTTTTTCAGAAAAAAGAATTCTGATTTCACCAGTTTCCTTAGGACTAAGCAAAAAAGAGCTTTTTTGTGCTGGGGTGGGGGGAAGGATACTGTTAAGTAAAGCACCACTTAAAACATAGCAAAAGACTCAAGTGTCATCTGCATTAAAAATGTTAAGGCTACCTGAATGTTCATTTTCTCAGGTGCTAATGAATATTCCAACAACTCTAGTGGAAATCCTAGCTGATGGGGTGTGAACTACGTACAATACTCAGCAGATAACACTGGAAAGTGCTAGAATATATTTTGGGAGAGAATTCATTTACCTTGCCACATGCGAATATGTAGTATCCTTGAAGCTGTCTTTTAGATTCTTTCTAACTTCTCATTCTTTCTTGAACTTTAATCCCCAGACTAGAATAAAAAACAGTACTCCAATTCAGGTCTTCGGAAGACTGAATGTTACTTCCTAAATCCCATAACAACCCATAATTCCTTCAATAAAGCTATAATAATGCTCCTTAGCTAGCAGAGAGTAGTATGTGGAATCTTTACTATTTACCTAACTTATAAAGTCTGCCAGTGTAAATAAGATAGGTATTGTGTAACAAAGTGGGGTTATAACTCAATGGTACAACACTTGCTCTTCTAAAGATGATAATAATATGGGTATCTATATATCTAATTCTCAACATGGCCTGTGTGTGCAAATGCGTATTTCCATAGATCGGGGGCACATGGAGGGAAAAGAGATTATTCTGCACTCATGGGCCACTCCCCAGGTGTGCAGAAAAATCTAAAATCTTTTAAAAACATAAGGGGGAGGTTAAAAACAGCCAAAAAATAGAACAGCGTTCCACTGTGCCTGTGCAGAGAATGTACTTATTAAGCTGGGAGAATGTGCTGGAGAGCCCTAGGGAGGCCACTGCCATTTGGAATGCCTGGAGAAGCATGTGCAACTGTGAAGACAACTGCCAAGGCTATAACCACCCCAGCCAATGTTCTTTTTTTAAAAATCTTGCTTTTAGGGGATCTACTACATGCACTTAACACTGTATGCCCTCAACCATGAAACCTTGTGATATAATTAAAATTCTTTAGTCTTTGAAATGCCAGTAAACTCTCTTTTAAAAAAGAAAACAATATTGAATGAATACATTCTTGAATTAAAATTCCTATCATTCATTCAACTTTCAATTGTTGTTCTTTGAAAAATGTATACAGTTGACTTTTTGTGGCTTTTCAACAACTCCATATTTGGAAACCCCCTCATGGATCACTGCCTTGTCGTGGCGAGGGGGCTTGCGCAGTTCAATGAAGCTGTGGGCTATGCCGTGAAGGGCCACCCAAGACGGACAGGCCACAGCAGAGAACTCAGACCAAGCGTGATCCACCTGGAGAAGGAAATGGCAACCCACTCCAGTATGTTTGCCAAGAAAACCCCATGGACAGTATCAAAAGGCTAAAAGATATGACGCCGGAAGATGAGCCCCTCAGATCGGAAGGTGTCCAATATGCTACTGAGGAAGAGCAGAGGACAAGTACAAGTAACCCCAGAAAGAGTGAAGCGGCTGGGCCAAAGCCGAAAGGACGCTCAGTTGTGGATGTGTCTGATGGTGAAAGGAAAGTCCGATGCTGCAAAGAACAATACTGCATAGGAACCTGGAATGTAAGATCTATGAATCAAGGTAAGCTTGACGTGGTCAAAAATGAGATGGCAAGACTGAACATCGATATCCTAGGAATCAGTGAACTAAAGTGGACAGGAATGGGCGAATTTAACTCAGAAGACCATTATATCTACTACTGTGGCCAGGAATCTCGTAGAAAAAATGGTGTGGCCTTTATAGTCAACAAGAGAGTGCAAAAGGCAGTACTGGGATACAATCTCAAAAATGACAGAATGATTTCTGTCCGATTCCAAGGCAAACCATTCAACATCTCAGTAATCCAAGTCTATGCCCCAACCACTGATGCAGAAGAGGCTGAAGTGGACCGGTTCTATGAAGACCTACAACACCTCCTAGAACTAACACCAAAAAATGATGTCCTCATCATCATAGGGGACTGGAATGCTAAAGTAGGAAGTCAAAAGGTAACTGGAATAACAGACAAGTTTGGCCTTGGAAAGCAAAATGAAGCAGGGCAAAGGTTAACAGAGTTTTGTCAAGAGAACACACTGGTCATAGCGAACACCCTTTTCCAACAACCTAAGAGGCGACTCTACACATGGACATCACCAGATGGGCAACACCGAAATCAGATTGACTATATAATTTGCAGTCAAAGATGGAGAAGCTCTATCCAGTCAGTAAAAACAAGACCTGGAGCTGACTGTGGTTCAGATCATGAGCTACTCATTGCAAAATTCAGACTTAAACTGAAGAAAATTGGGAAAACCACGAGGCCATTCAGGTTTGACCTAGATCGCATCCCTGATGAATATACAGTAGAGGTGAAGAATAGATTCAAGGGTCTGGATTTGATAGATAGAGTGCCTGAAGAACTATGGACAGAGGTTCGTGACATCGTACAGGAGGCAGCAATCACCACCATCCCAAAGAAAAAGAAATGTAAGAAAGCAAAGTGGCTTTCTGATGAGGCTTTACAAATAGCAGAGGAAAGAAGGAAAGCGAAAGGCAAAGGCGAAAAGGAAAGATTTACCCAACTGAACGCAGATTTCCAGAGAACAGCAAGGAGAGATAAGGAGGCCTTCCTGAATGAACAGTGCAAAGTAATAGAAGAAAACAATAGAATGGGAAGGACTAGAGATCTCTTCAAGAAAATTGGAGAAATCAAGGGAGCGTTCCATGCAAAGCTGGCCATGATAAAGGACAAAAACGGTAGGGACCTAACAGAAGCAGAAGAGATTAGGAAAAGATGGCAAGAATACACAGAAGAACTATACAAGAAAGACCTCAATGTCCTTGACAAACACGACGGTATAATCACTGACCTTGAGCCAGACATCCTGGAATGTGAAGTTAAATGGGCCTTAGAAAGCATTACTAACAACAAAGCTAGTGGAGGTGATGGTATTCCAGCTGAGCTATTCAAAGTCTTAGAAGATGATGCTGTTAAAGTTCTGCACTCCATTTGCCAGCAAATTTGGAAAACGCAACAGTGGCCACAGGATTGGAAAAGATCAGTATACATTCCAATCCCAAAGAAGGGCAATGCCAAGGAATGTTCAAACTATCGCACAATTGCACTCATATCACACGCTAGCAAGGTCATGCTCAAGATCCTACAAGCTAGGCTTCAACAGTACGTGGATAGATGACACTGTCTAACCATCTCATCCTTTGCCGTCCCCGTCTTCTTTGACCTTCAATCTTTCCCAGCATCAGGGTTTTCTCCAGTGAGTGCAAACATGTCTTTCAAATGCCGGGAAAGATGCCTGGCTTTAAAGTTTGATGCGAACGTATCAAGCAAGCTAGTACTGTGAAAGGGTCATTATGGCTCCTGATTCTGCCACTTTCTCCAGATACTTGGTGACATATCTCTGCAGGTCTGCTATTGGTTCACTGACTTCAGCCTTTGAGAAGTTCCTGGTGGTGATGCACTGTGCTAAAACTGATGCTGCTTTTGGAAGAGCAGTTCTTCAGAGCCTGTTTCTTCAAGACGACCTGCAGATAACATCAGGTACATGGCTCCCTAGTCATCAAATCACCGCAGACTGTGACTGCAGCCATGAAATTAAAAGACGCCTGCTCCTTGGGAGGAAAGCGATGGCGAACCTAAACAGCATGATAAAAAGTAGAGACATCACCCTGCCAACAAAAGTCCGCATGGTCAAAGCAATGGTATTCCCAGTAGTCATGTATGGCTGCGAGAGCTGGACTATAAGGAAGGCCGAGCGCCGAAGAATAGATTCTTTTGAACTATGGTGCTGGAGGAGACTCTTGAGAGTCCCTTGGACTGCAAGAAGAACAAATCAGTCAATCCTCAAAGAAATCAACCCTGACTGTTCCCTGGAAGGCCAGATAATGAAACTGAAGCTCAAATACTTTGGCCACCAAATGAGAAGGGAGCACTCACTGGAGAAGACCCTGATGCTTGGAAAGATTGAAGGTCAAAGAAGACGGGGACGGCAAAGGATGAGATGGTTAGACAGTGTCATCGATGCAACGAACATGAAGTTGAGCCAACTTCAGAGGACGGCAGAAGACCGGAAGGCCTGGAGAGAGCTCGTCCATGGGGTCGCGAAGAGTCGGACTCGACTGTGCGACTGAACAACAACAACAAATATTTGGAAAAGCAGTTAAATCAGCAAACTTTGATAATAATTAGTCAAATTAAAATATGAATGGCTACTGAATAATTTATGTTGCGCTGTTATTTCTCACTGTTTCATTAGCATTTATTTATAGTGTTTCAGGAATGTCACCTCCTGAAAGCAGAAAGTCAGTGGAACTTCTATATTTATGTGCCATTGTATAAGCAGAAAATCTCTGTAGCCTCCAGAGAAGAAGGCTGAGGAAGGACCAGCTCCTAAACCCTTCCCTTCCTTCCCAGTTGCCGTTCACGATCCTGCGCAGTGACTCTTTGGTAGTCCTCACCATCCATTCTGCCTGCCCGTTGGTTGCCGGGTGAAAAGGTGCCCAACGGATGTGTTGAATGCCGTAGCAGTGGACGAAGTCTCCAAACTCCATGGATGTGAAGGCTGCCCCGTTGTACAATACCAGGGTGTCCGGGACCCCATGGGTGCTGAACACCTTCCAAAGGGACTTGGGTGTAATGTACCTGGTTGTTGTGGATCGCTGTGTAGTGGCTGTCATTGGCCCCGTGATGCGAAGAAGTGGTCTTCCGCGAATGGCAAACCCGGGCAATGTGTCTCTGCTTGTTGCACACCTGGCAGATGGCGTCCCGGAATCGACAGTTCTTGTGCTTGTGCATCTCGCCACAGCTGGTGCATGGTGTGGGGCTGGAAGGCTGCATGGTGTTCCATGCGGTGGGGTGGCCGGCACCCTGCCGGCGATCCTTGCTGCTGTTGGGGTGTGGGTGATGGGTTACCTGGTGCGTGCCGTCTTCCTTCTCGGAGACGTCGGATTCGGACGCGACGGATGCCTGATGGACGGAGTGCACCTGGCGGTCCTTTTGCATTTTTCCAAATGCCGTCACCGTCTGTAGAGCGGTCTCGAGTGTGCGTTCGGCTTGTGGCATGAGCTTCTGGCGAACCTTTGGCTCCCAGACTCCCCATAGGAATTGTGTTAACAGGGAGTCTGCCAGGTCCATGGACTTGCAACTGCTGGCTATCTGGCAGAGGTTGGCGAGGAATTCCGTGATCAATTCTACAGATTTTTGCGTCTGCAAGATAAAGTCCATGTGGACGGCCCACTTCGATGGCTTTGGGATATAGAAATTATTGAGAGCTGTGATCAGCTTGTCAAATGTGGCCATCTCCAGAGTCTTTGGCACCACGAGGCTCATGGCCAGCTGGATGGTGGCGATGCCGCAGGTACTCAGCAGCCACGAGTTCTTGATCCCAACATCTGTGGTGCCCTGGATGTTGAGGAAGTGCATCAGCTGAGCCACCCAGGCCTCCCAGTACTCGGGATGGTTTGGGTCGAATGGTGTCAGTTGCTGTCCCAGAACTGCAGCCATGCCTCGTTGCGGTGGCGGGGCCTGCTGCGAAGAAGTGGAGGCCTCGGTGGGAGCGGTACGAGGTGGGAGGCTCTTGGGGTCCTCCATGGTTGCCGGTGCGATGCTCGGGAGCAGTGGAGTCAGGCGAGCTCTCAGGATCCCACCTTCGTTGCCACTGAAAAGTACTGGAAGCGGAGACTCAGCATAGTGATTTCAGCAAGCGTTTATTTGTTACATTGGGAACTGAAGATAAAACTGGCCGGCCACAGGCCGGCTTATATGCATGAACACACCACACCCAAACCACACCCAGCACACACCCCAAGCCCAGTGATAGGTTCTATTTACATGCGGCAGACTTTATTGTTCTATTCTTGGATCTGGGCGAACCCACTGGTTTGCCTAGGATCCGAAGTGGCTATTTTTCGCTAGTGCGAAGGTCCATATCTGTTTTAGACCGCAGGGCCGGACCCATGTGGCCGCGACCATCTCTGCTCAATACATTACAACATGTTGAAATACAACTTAAATGTTCTGAAATATTGGGCCCCATCAGTGATTAGCATGGGATGCACAGACCATAGAATGTTAAATCAACTGGGAGGGGGGATCTAAATTTTATGTTCCAGTAGAGCACTGCCAGTTGTAAGGTGAGTCATGTCACAGTAAGTATTACTTGTGAACTGGGCCCATTGTTACGAGGTCACATTTCTCCATCATGATGTACTACACTAAACCCAGTTCAACCTGCCCTGTTTAAACATGCCACACTGGTCACATGAATTGGCCTTAGAATTATGTATACCAGTCAAATGTATCTGTGGGATGAATCGTTCTGTATAGGATTTTCATTGAATTGCTAAAGTAACAACCATGGCTATAGATGAAATATAACAAAGCTAGTGGGAAAAGCATGGCTGCATTCCTCCAGTCATGCACAAGTGTAATCAGGTTAATATATCAGTGCAAACTGAAAGGCAAGAATGTGCAAGTTTGTACAGTGCCGTTGTTCATACAGTGTTATAAGACTTTCATTCTGAAAAATTCTATATGACAGTCATAAAAACTGGACAAGTAGAAACTCTTCTGGAAAATGTAAGCAAAAGAGAAATAGATATATAGAATACTAGCCTGATACCCATGCTTCGCTACAGTACTTAAGTTCCGTAAATCCAGTTATAATACTGATGAAGTGAAGTTTAAAATGTGACATTTGTTGTAGGAATTCTAACAGAGAAGATTGTAGTGTAAAAAATGAAATGAGACATATGTACTTTTTTCTCTACTGAAGGACCTCTCTGTAGACCACATTGGTGGTTCTGCCCTCAGTTGCTAGGATCACGAGGCTGCTTGGTGACCTCACTCTGTAGCAGGCCACATAGAACTGTCCATTTAAGAAGCAGTCATCTGTTAAGTCAGTTCCTGCCACCTTCCATGGAAGTGATGGCCTCTCTACTTGTGTTCCTGGATTGTTTCGCTCATATGGAGACTGTTGTTCAGAGCTGCCTCCTCCTTGCTAGAACTTGGCCTGAGCAGCTCAGTGCACTGCAGTAGTACTATGTGTCTTTGCCGCATTCCTAAATTGCCTCCTCCTTGTAGTATTGGTGTATCTGGCTCGATGTTTGCCAGGAGCTTTCTTGGGGACAGTAAGAGGTGAGAGGTGTGAGGGGGAGTTGGTGTGAAGGAGTGGTAATGTGGTGGACATTTCTTCAGGTTCATGAGAGAGATCACACATCAAAATGGCTCCTAGAAATGTCCTTTACTATCTCCCCATGAACATTCATTAACTCAATTGCCATGCTGGCTTTTTTGAAAAATGTCTATTCAGGAGTCTTGAATTGCTGATTTCTGTAACTGTTGCAACCGTCTGCAGTCTCTTCTAACTGTGTTTTTACCTCGGAACATTGAGATCCACAGCTGAGCAATCAGAGGGAGGTGGGTGCAAGCAGGCAGGTTTTATCTCAAAACTCTGAGCTACACAATTGACCAATCTGGGGGGGGGCAAGGAGGCCCCCTTTTTACCACCTTAGGGGTCATGTTTCTCAAAAATCTCTTCAAGGGGATGTTGATGTCATGGTAGGAATGCACTCCCCTTATTTTGGGTTTCTTGGTGCAGGGGTTCAAACTGGGCATTAAATTTGGGGGGAGGGGATACCTGTTAAGTCCGTGCTTAACAAAATAGCCAGAGAGTGATTCAGCAAAACTCAGGTTTATTTCATCTCGTTTCAGCTCGACGATCAACTTCTCTGACACGGTACAACTTCTCTGATAGCCCGAACAGCTTCCCATTGCAGCTGCTCGGTATTTAAACATTCCCGGCTAATATAGCCACGCCTACTATACAGTTAAACAACCTATCAGGTTGAGACAATAAGGACCAATCAGAGTCTTTCCCGCTTATACACATTTGAATCTGATTGGACGCAGTAGTCTTGAACTTCAATCCCTGTTCAAGACGAAGCTTAACATTGCTTCCTTATGAGATGATTTACAACCATCTTAATGCATTCTAGGCAGCACAGAATACATTACAAATCCCTCCCCCCTAAGCAAATACAATTATGAACAATCATAATCACTCAGGTAGGCAGGTGCACGGCGATTTCTCTGAGACCTACGAGGTGGACTAGGCTCAGGGCACATTTCAGTCAGTGGCACTCCATGGGACTCTGGGACCTCAGAGTCAGGAACACTTCCCTCTAAGTATACTGGTTCGAGAGTAGGGGTCTGCCCTGCCTCTGGAACAGTACTGACGCCCTCAGGCCCGTCAGCACTCACCTCCGGTGGAGGTCTGGGAAGGTCTTCAGGGTCTGGGGATTCAGTTGGCAGCGCGTTGGGACGGCCAGTTGCCCACCGTTGCCTCAACTGATCTATGTGCCGACGCCACTTGCGTCCATCTGCAAGCTCGACAACATACATTCGTGACCCAACA